>NW_027638894.1:185000-265000 GCF_951394365.1 Tetrao urogallus | reverse complement strand
GAAAAACAGGGATTTCTATGAAAATAAGCGATATTTAAGGGGAAAAACAGGGATTTCCATGAATATCAGCGATATTTAAGGGGAAAATCAGGGATTTCTGTGAAAATAAGTGATATTTAAGGGGAAAAACAGGGATTTCTATGAAAATAAGCGATATTTAAGGGGAAAAACAGGGATTTCTATGAATATCAGCGATATTTAAGGGGAAAAACAGGGATTTCTATGAAAATAAGCGATATTTCAGGGGAAAAACAGGGATTTCTATGAAAATCAGCGATATTTCAGGGGAAAAACAGGGATTTCTATGAAAATAAGCGATATTTAAGGGGAAAAACAGGGATTTCCATGAAAATAAGCGATATTTAAGGGGAGAAACGGGGATTTCTACGAAAATAAGCGATATTTAAGTTTGAAAACTAGGATTTCTATGGACATTAGTGGTATTTAAGGGGAAAAAACGGGTTAGGGTTAGGGATAGGGTTGGGGTTAGGGTAGGTTTAGGATTAGGGTTAGGGTTAGGGTTAGGGTTAGGGTTAGGGTTAAGGTAGGGTTAGGGTTAGGGTTAGGGTTAGGGTTAGGGTTAGGGTTAGGGTTAGGGTTAGGGTTAGGGTTAGGGTTAGGGTTAGGGTTAGGGTTAGGGTTAGGGTTAGGGTTAGATTTAGGGTTAGGGTTAGGGTTAGGGTTAGGGTTAGGGTTAGGGTTAGGGTTAGGGTTAGGGTTAGGGTTAGGGTTAGGGTTAGGGTTAGGGTTAGGGTTAGTGTAGGGTTAGGGTTAGGGTTAGGGTTAGGGTTAAGGTTAGGGTTAGGGTTACGGTTAGGGTAAGGGTTAGGGTTAGGGTTAGGGTTAGGGTTAGGGTTAGATTTAGGGTTAGGGTTAGGGTTAGGGTTAGGGAATATAAGCGATATTTTAGGGGTCAAACAGGGATTTCTGGGAAAATAAGAGAAATTTTAGTGGAAAAATGGGGATTTCTATGAAAATAAGCGATATATAAGGGGAAAAACAGGGATTTCTATGAAAATAAGCGATATTTCAGGGGAAAAACAGGGATTTCTATGAAAATAAGCGATATTTAAGGGGAGAAACAGGGATTTCTATGAAAATAAGCGATATTTCAGGGAAAAAACAGGGATTTCTATGAAAATAAGCGATATTTAAGGGGAAAAACAGGGATTTCTATGAAAATAAGCGATATTTCATGGGAAAAACAGGGATTTCTATGAAAATAAGCGATATTTCAGGGGAGAAACAGGGATTTCTATGAAAATAAGCGATATTTAAGGGGAAAAACAGGGATTTCTATGAAAATAAGCGATATTTCATGGGAAAAACAGGGATTTCTATGAAAATAAGCGATATTTCAGGGGAGAAACAGGGATTTCTATGAAAATAAGCGATATTTCAGGGGAAAAACAGGGATTTCTAGGAAAATCAGCGATACTTAAGGGGAAAATCAGGGATTTCTCAGAAAATAAGCGATATTTCAGGGGAAAAACAGGGATTTCTATGAAAATAAGCGATATTTCAGGAGAAAAACAGGGATTTCTATGAAAATAAGCGATATTTCAGGGGAAAAACAGGGATTTCTATGAAAATAAGCGATATTTCAGGGGAAAAACAGGGATTTCTATGAAAATAAGTGATATTTCAATGGAAAAACAGGGATATCTATGAAAATAAGCGATATTTTAGGTGAAAAACAGGGATTTCTATGAAAATCAGCGATATTTCAGGGGAAAAGCAGGGATATCTATGAAAATCAGCGATATTTCAGGGGAAAATCAGGGATTTCTATGAAAACAGGCGATATTTCAGGGGAAAAACAGGGATTTCTATGAAAATAAGCGATATTTAAGGGGAAAAACAGGGATTTCTATGAAAATAAGCGATATTTCATGGGAAAAACAGGGATTTCTATGAAAATAAGCGATATTTCAGGGGAGAAACAGGGATTTCTATGAAAATAAGCGATATTTAAGGGGAAAATCAGGGATTTCTCAGAAAATAAGCGATATTTAAGGGGAAAAACAGGGATTTCTCAGAAAATAAGCGATATTTCAGGGGAGAAACAGGGATTTCTATGAAAATAAGCGATATTTCAGGGGAAAAACAGGGATTTCTAGGAAAATCAGCGATACTTAAGGGGAAAAACAGGGATTTCTATGAAAATAAGCGATATTTAAGGGGAAAAACAGGGATTTCTATGAAAATAAGCGATATTTCAGGAGAAAAACAGGGATTTCTATGAAAATAAGCGATATTTCAGGGGAGAAACAGGGATTTCTCAGAAAATAAGCGATATTTCAGGGGAAAAACAGGGATTTCTATGAAAATAAGTGATATTTCAATGGAAAAACAGGGATATCTATGAAAATCAGCGATATTTAAGGGGAAAAACAGGGATTTCTATGAAAATCAGCGATATTTCAGGGGAAAAGCAGGGATTTCTATGAAAATCAGCGATATTTCAGGGGAAAATCAGGGATTTCTATGAAAACAGGCAATATTTCAGGGGAAAAACAGGGATTTCTATGAAAATAAGCGATATTTCAGGTGAAAAACAGGGATTTCTATGAAAATCAGCGATATTTAAGGGGAAAAACAGGGATTTCTATGAAAATAGCGATATTTAAGGGGAAAAACAGGGATTTCCATGAATATCAGCGATATTTAAGGGGAAAATCAGGGATTTCTGTGAAAATAAGTGATATTTAAGGGGAAAAACAGGGATTTCTATGAAAATAAGCGATATTTAAGGGGAAAAACAGGGATTTCTATGAATATCAGCGATATTTAAGGGGAAAAACAGGGATTTCTATGAAAATAAGCGATATTTAAGGGGAAAAACAGGGATTTCTCAGAAAATAAGCGATATTTCAGGGGAAAAACAGGGATTTCTATGAAAATAAGCGATATTTCAGGGGAAAAACAGGGATTTCCATGAAAATAAGCGATATTTAAGGGGAGAAACGGGGATTTCTACGAAAATAAGCGATATTTAATTTTGAAAACTAGGATTTCTATGGACATTAGTGGTATTTAAGGGGAAAAAACGGGTTAGGGTTAGGGATAGGGTTGGGGTTAGGGTAGGTTTAGGATTAGGGTTAGGGTTAGGGTTAGGGTTAGGGTTAGGGTTAAGGTAGGGTTAGGGTTAGGGTTAGGGTTAGGGTTAGGGTTAGGGTTAGGGTTAGGGTTAGGGTTAGGGTTAGGGTTAGGGTTAGGGTTAGATTTAGGGTTAGGGTTAGGGTTAGGGTTAGGGTTAGGGTTAGGGTTAGGGTTAGGGTTAGGGTTAGGGTTAGGGTTAGGGTTAGGGTTAGGGTTAGTGTAGGGTTAGGGTTAGGGTTAGGGTTAGGGTTAAGGTTAGGGTTAGGGTTACGGTTAGGGTAAGGGTTAGGGTTAGGGTTAGGGTTAAGGGTTATGGTTAGGGTTAGGGTTAGGGTTAGGGTTAGGGTTAGGGAATATAAGCGATATTTTAGGGGTCAAACAGGGATTTCTGGGAAAATAAGAGAAATTTTAGTGGAAAAATGGGGATTTCTATGAAAATAAGCGATATATAAGGGGAAAAACAGGGATTTCTATGAAAATAAGCGATATTTAAGGGGAAAAACAGGGATTTCTATGAAAATAAGCGATATTTAAGGGGAGAAACAGGGATTTCTATGAAAATAAGCGATATTTCAGGGAAAAAACAGGGATTTCTATGAAAATAAGCGATATTTAAGGGGAAAAACAGGGATTTCTATGAAAATAAGCGATATTTCATGGGAAAAACAGGGATTTCTATGAAAATAAGCGATATTTCAGGGGAGAAACAGGGATTTCTATGAAAATAAGCGATATTTAAGGGGAAAAACAGGGATTTCTATGAAAATAAGCGATATTTCATGGGAAAAACAGGGATTTCTATGAAAATAAGCGATATTTCAGGGGAGAAACAGGGATTTCTATGAAAATAAGCGATATTTCAGGGGAAAAACAGGGATTTCTAGGAAAATCAGCGATACTTAAGGGGAAAAACAGGGATTTCTATGAAAATAAGCGATATTTAAGGGGAAAAACAGGGATTTCTATGAAAATAAGCGATATTTCAGGAGAAAAACAGGGATTTCTATGAAAATAAGCGATATTTCAGGGGAGAAACAGGGATTTCTATGAAAATAAGCGATATTTCAGGGGAAAAACAGGGATTTCTATGAAAATAAGTGATATTTCAATGGAAAAACAGGGATATCTATGAAAATAAGCGATATTTTAGGTGAAAAACAGGGATTTCTATGAAAATCAGCGATATTTCAGGGGAAAAGCAGGGATATCTATGAAAATCAGCGATATTTCAGGGGAAAATCAGGGATTTCTATGAAAACAGGCGATATTTCAGGGGAAAAACAGGGATTTCTACGAAAATAAGCGATATTTCAGGGGAAAAACAGGGATTTCTATGAAAATCAGCGATATTTCAGGGGAAAAACAGGGATTTCTATGAAAATAAGCGATATTTCAGGGGAAAAACAGGGATTTCCATGAATATCAGCGATATTTAAGGGGAAAATCAGGGATTTCTGTGAAAATAAGTGATACTTAAGGGGAAAAACAGGGATTTCTATGAAAATAAGCGATATTTAAGGGGAAAAACAGGGATTTCTACGAAAGTAAGCGATATTTCAGGGGAAAAACAGGGATTTCTATGAAAATAAGCGATATTTAAGGGGAGAAACAGGGATTTCTATGAAAATAAGCGATATTTCAGGGGAAAAACAGGGATTTCTAGGAAAATCAGCGATACTTAAGGGGAAAAACAGGGATTTCTATGAAAATAAGCGATATTTAAGGGTAAAAACAGGGATTTCTATGAAAATAAGCGATATTTCAGGAGAAAAACAGGGATTTCTATGAAAATAAGCGATATTTCAGGGGAAAAACAGGGATTTCTATGAAAATAAGCGATATTTCAGGGGAAAAACAGGGATTTCTATGAAAATAAGTGATATTTCAATGGAAAAACAGGGATATCTATGAAAATAAGCGATATTTTAGGTGAAAAACAGGGATTTCTATGAAAATCAGCGATATTTCAGGGGAAAAGCAGGGATATCTATGAAAATAAGCGATATTTAAGGGGAAAATCAGGGATTTCTGTGAAAATAAGCGATATTTCAGGGGAAAAACAGGGATTTCTATGAAAATAAGCGATATTTCAGGGGAAAAACAGGGATTTCTGTGAAAATCAGCGATATTTAAGAGGAAAAACAGGGATTTCTATGAAAATAAGCGATATTTAAGGGGAAAATCAGGGATATCTATGAAAATCAGCGATATTTCAGGGGAAAAACAGGGATTTCTACGAAAATAAGCGATATTTCAGGGGAAAAACAGGGATTTCTATGAAAATAAGCAATATTTCAGGGGAAAAACAGGGATTTCTATGAAAATAAGCGATATTTAAGGGGAAAAACAGGGATTTCTCAGACAATGAGCGATATTTCAGGGGAAAAACAGGGATTTCTATGAAAATAAGCGATATTTAAGGGGAAAAACAGGGATTTCTGAGAAAATTAGCGAAATTAAGGTGGAAAAACAGGGATTTCTATGAAAATAAGCGATATTTCAGGGGAAAAACAGGGATTTCTATGAAAATAGGCGATATTAAAGGGGAAAAACAGGGTTTTCTATGAAAATAAGCGATATTTCAGGGGAGAAACAGGGATTTCTATGAAAATAAGCGATATTTAAGGGGAGAAACAGGGATTTCTAAGAAAAGAAGCGATTTTTTACGGGAAAATCAGGGATTTCTCAGACAATGAGCGAAATTTAAGGGGAAAAACAGGGATTTCTATGAAAATAAGCGATATTTAAGGGGAAAAACAGGGATTTCTCAGAAAATTAGCGAAATTAAGGTGGAAAAACAAGGATTTCTCAGAAAAAAAGCGATATTTCAAGGGAGAAACAGGGATTTCTATGAAAATAAGCGATATTTCAGGGGAAAAACAGGGATTTCTATGAAAATAAGGGATATTTCAGGGGAAAAACAGGGATTTCTATGAAAATCAGCGATATTTAAGGGGAAAAACAGGGATTTCTATGAAAATAAGCGATATTTAAGGGGAAAAACAGGGATTTCTCAGCAAATGAGCGATATTTCAGGGGAAAAACAGGGATTTCTATGAAAATAAGCGATATTTCAGAGGAAAAACAGGGATTTCTATGAAAATAAGCGATATTTCAGGGGAAAAACAGGGATTTCTATGAAAATAAGCGATATTTCAGGGGAAAAACAGGGATTTCTATGAAAATAAGCGATATTTCAGGGGAAAAACAGGGATTTCTATGAAAATAAGCGATATTTCAGGGGAAAAACAGGGATTTCTATGAAAATAAGCGATATTTCAGGGGAAAAACAGGGATTTCTATGAAAATAAGCGATATTTCAGGGGAAAAACAGGGATTTCTATGAAAATAAGCGATATTTCAGGGAAAAAACAGGGATTTCTATGAAAATCAGCGATATTTCAGGGGAAAAACAGGGATTTCTATGAAAATCAGCGATATTTAAGGAGAAAAACAGGGATTTCTGTGAAAATAAGCGATATTTCAGGGGAAAAACAGGGATTTCCATGAAAATAAGCTATATTTCAGGAGAAAAACAGGGATTTCTATGAAAATCAGCGATATTTCAGGGGAAAAACAGGGATTTCTCAGAAAATAAGCGATATTTAAGGGGAGAAACAGGGATTTCTATGAAAATAAACGATATTTAAGGGGAAAAACAGGGATTTCTATGAAAATAAGCGATATTTCAGGGGAAAAACAGGGATTTCTCAGAAAATAAGCGATATTTAAGGGGAAAAACAGGGATATCTATGAAAATGAGCGATATTTAAGGGGAAAAACAGGGATTTCTATGAAAATAAGCGATATTTCAGGGGAAAAACAGGGATTTCTATGAAAATAAGCGATATTTCAGGGGAAAAACAGGGATTTCTATGAAAATAAGCGATATTTCAGGGGAAAAACAGGGATTTCTATGAAAATAAGCGATATTTCAGGGGAAAAACAGGGATTTCTATGAAAATAAGCAATATTTTAGGGGAAAAACAGGGATTTCTATGAAAATCAGCGATATTTAAGGGGAAAATCAGGGATTTCTATGAAAATAAGCGATATTTAAGGTGAAAAACAGGGATTTCCATGAAAATCAGCGATATTTCAGGGGAAAAACAGGGATTTCTCATAAAATAAGCGATATTTCAGGGGAAAAACAGGGTTTTCTATGAAAATAAGCGATATTTAAGGGGAAAAACAGGGATTTCTATGAAAATAAGCGATATTTAAGGGGAAAAACAGGGATTTCTATGAAAATAGGCGATATTTCAGGAGAAAAACAGGGATTTCTATGAAAATAAGCGATATTTCAGGGGAGAAACAGGGATTTCTATGAAAATAAGCGATATTTCAGGGGAGAAACAGGGATTTCTATGAAAATAAGCGATATTTCAATGGAAAAACAGGGATATCTATGAAAATAAGCGATATTTAAGGGGAAAAACAGGGATTTCTATGAAAATCAGCGATATTTCAGGAGAAAAACAGGGATTTCTATGAAAATAAGCGATATTTCAGGGGAAAAACAGGGATTTCCATGAATATCAGCGATATTTAAGGGGAAAAACAGGGATTTCTCAGAAAATAAGTGATATTTAAGGGGAAAAACAGGGATTTCTATGAAAATAAGCGATATTTCAGGGGAAAAACAGGGATTTCTATGAAAATAAGCGATATTTCAGGGGAAAAACAGGGATTTCTATGAAAATAAGCGATATTTCAGGGGAAAAACAGGGATTTCTCAGAAAATAAGCGATATTTCAGGGGAAAAACAGGGATTTCTGTGAAAATAAGTGATATTTCAGGGGAAAAACAGGGTTTTCTATGAAAATAAGCGATATTTATGTGGAAAAACAGGGATTTCTATGAAAATAAGCGATATTTATGGGGAAAAACAGGGATTTCTATGAAAATAAGCGATATTTAAGTGGAAAAACAGGGATTTCTATGAAAATAGGCGATATTTCAGGAGAAAAACAGGGATTTCTATGAAAATAAGCGATATTTCAGGGGAGAAACAGGGATTTCTATGAAAATAAGCGATATTTCAATGGAAAAACAAGGATATCTATGAAAATAAGCGATATTTTAGGTGAAAAACAGGGATTTCTATGAAAATCAGCGATATTTCAGGGGAAAAGCAGGGATATCTATGAAAATCAGCGATATTTCAGGGGAAAATCAGGGATTTCTGTGAAAATAAGCGATATTTAAGGGGAAAAACAGGGATTTCTATGGAAATAAGCGATATTTAAGGGGAAAAACAGGGATTTCTATGAAAATAAGCGAAATTAAAGTGGAAAAACAGGGATTTCCATGAATATCAGCGATATTTAAGGGGAAAAACTTGGATTTCTCAAAAAATAAGTGATATTTAAGGGGAAAATCAGGGATTTCCATGAAAGTAAGCGATATTTCAGGGGAAAAACAGGGATTTCCATGAAAGTAAGCGATATTTCAGGGGAAAAACAGGGATTTCTATGAAAATAAGCGATATTTCAGGGGAAAAACAGGGATTTCTCAGAAAATAAGCGATATTTAAGGGGAAAAACAGGGATTTCTATGAAAATAAGCGATATTTAAGGGCACAAACAGGGATTTCTATGAAAATCAGCGATATTTAAGGGGAAAAACAGGGATTTCTATGAAAATAAGCGAAATTAAAGTGGAAAAACAGGGATTTCATGAATATCAGCGATATTTAAGGGGAAAAACAGGGATTTCTATGAAAATAAGCGACATTTAAGGGGAAAAACAGGGATTTCTATGAAAATAAGCGATATTTCAGGAAAAACAGGGATTTCTATGAAAATAAGCGATATTTAAGGGGAAAAACAGGGATTTCTCAGAAAATAAGCGATATTTAAGGGGAAAAACAGGGATTTCTCAGAAAATAAGCGATATTTCAGGGGAAAAACAGGGATTTCTGTGAAAATAAGCGATATTTAAGGGCACAAACAGGGATTTCTATGAAAATCAGCGATATTTAAGGGGAAAAACAGGGATTTCTATGAAAATAAGCGATATTTCAGGGGAAAAACAGGGATTTCTCAGAAAATAAGCGATATTTCAGGGGAAAAACGGGGATTTCTATGAAAATAAGCGATATTTAAGGGGAAAAACAGGGATTTCTACGAAAATAAGCGATATTTAAGGGCACAAACAGGGATTTCTATGAAAATAAGCGATATTTAAGGGGAAAAACAGGGATTTCTATGAAAATAAGCGATATTTCAGGGGAAAAACAGGGATTTCCATGAATATCAGCGATATTTAAGGGGAAAAACAGGGATTTCTCAGAAAATAAGTGATATTTAAGGGGAAAAACAGGGATTTCTGTGAAAATAAGCGATATTTCAGGGGAAAAACAGGGATTTCTATGAAAGTAAGCGATATTTCAGGGGAAAAACAGGGATTTCTATGAAAATAAGCGATATTTCAGGGGAGAAACAGGGATTTCTATGAAAATAAGCGATATTTCAGGGGAAAAACAGGGATTTCTGTGAAAATAAGCGATATTTAAGGGGAAAAACAGGGATTTCTATGAAAATAAGCGATATTTAAGGGGAAAAACAGGGATTTCTCAGAAAATAAGCGATATTTAAGGGGAAAAACAGGGATTTCTATGAAAATAAGCGATATTTCAGGGGAAAAACAGGGATTTCTCAGAAAATAAGCGATATTTAAGGGGAGAAACGGGGATTTCTACGAAAATAAGCGATATTTAAGTGGAAAAACTAGGATTTCTATGGACATTAGTGGTATTTAAGGGGAAAAAACGGGTTAGGGTTAGGGATAGGGTTGGGGTTAGGGTAGGTTTAGGATTAGGGTTAGGGTTAGGGTTAGGGTTAGGGTTAGGGTTAAGGTAGGGTTAGGGTTAGGGTTAGGGTTAGGGTTAGGGTTAGGGTTAGGGTTAGGGTAGGTTTAGGGTTAGGGTTAGGGTTAGGGTTAGGGTTAGGGTTAGGGTTAGGGTTAGGGTTAGGGTTAGGGTTAGGGTTAGGGTTAGGGTTAGGGTTAGGGTTAGGGTTAGGGTTAGGGTTAGGGTTAGGGTTAGGGTTAGGGTTAGATTTAGGGTTAGGGTTAGGGTTAGGGTTAGGGTTAGGGTTAGGGTTAGGGTTAGGGTTAGGGTTAGGGTTAGGGTTAGTGTAGGGTTAGGGTTAGGGTTAGGGTTAGGGTTAAGGTTAGGGTTAGGGTTACGGTTAGGGTAAGGGTTAGGGTGAGGGTTAGGGTTAAGGGTTAGGGTTAGGGTTAGGGTTAGGGTTAGTGTTAGGGTTAGGGAATATAAGCGATATTTTAGGGGTCAAACAGGGATTTCTGGGAAAATAAGAGAAATTTTAGTGGAAAAATGGGGATTTCTATGAAAATAAGCGATATATAAGGGGAAAAACAGGGATTTCTATGAAAATAAGCGATATTTAAGGGGAAAAACAGGGATTTCTATGAAAATAAGCGATATTTCATGGGAAAAACAGGGATTTCTATGAAAATAAGCGATATTTCAGGGGAGAAACAGGGATTTCTATGAAAATCAGCGATATTTAAGGGGAAAAACAGGGATTTCTATGAAAGTAAGCGATATTTCAGGGGAAAAACAGGGATTTCTATGAAAATAAGCGATATTTAAGGGGAGAAACAGGGATTTTTATGAAAATAAGCGATATTTCAGGGGAAAAACAGGGATTTCTAGGAAAATCAGCGATACTTAAGGGGAAAAACAGGGATTTCTATGAAAATAAGCGATATTTAAGGGGAAAAACAGGGATTTCTATGAAAATAAGCGATATTTCAGGAGAAAAACAGGGATTTCTATGAAAATAAGCGATATTTCAGTGGAGAAACAGGGATTTCTATGAAAATAAGCGATATTTAATGGGAAAAACAGGGATTTCTATGAAAATAAGTGATATTTCAATGGAAAAACAGGGATATCTATGAAAATAAGCGATATTTTAGGTGAAAAACAGGGATTTCTATGAAAATCAGCGATATTTCAGGGGAAAAGCAGGGATATCTATGAAAATCAGCGATATTTAAGGGGAAAATCAGGGATTTCTGTGAAAATAAGCGATATTTCAGGGGAAAAACAGGGATTTCTCAGAAAATAAGCGATATTTCAGGGGAAAAACAGGGACTTCTACGAAAATACGCAATATTTCAGGGGAAAAACAGGGATTTCTATGAAAATCAGCGATATTTTAGGGGAAAAACAGGGATTTCTATGAAAGTAAGCGATATTTCAGGGGAAAAACAGGGATTTCTATGAAAATAAGCGATATTTCAGGGGAAAAACAGGGATTTCTATGAAAATAAGCGATATTTCAGGGGAAAAACAGGGATTTCTATGAAAATAAGCGATATTTCAGGGGAAAATCAGGGATTTCTCAGACAATGAGCGATATTTCAGGGGAAAAACAGGGATTTCTATGAAAATAAGCGATATTTCAGGGGAAAAACAGGGATTTCTATGAAAAAAAGCGATATTTCAGGGGAAAAACAGGGATTTCTATGAAAATAAGCGATATTTCAGGGGAAAAACAGGGATTTCTATTAAAATGAGCGATATTTCAGGGGAAAAACAGGGATTTCTCAGAAAATAAGCGAAATTAAGGTGGAAAAACAGGGATTTCTATGAAAATGAGCGATATTTAAGGAGAAAAACAGGGATTTCTATGAAAATGAGCGATATTTCAGGGGAAAAACAGGGATTTCTATGAAAATAAGCGATATTTAAGGGGAAAATCAGGGATTTCTATGAAAATAAGCGATACTTAAGGGGAAAATCAGGGATTTCTGTGAAAATAAGCGATATTTCAGGGGAAAAACAGGGATTTCCATGAAAATAAGTGATATTTCAGGTGAAAAACAGGGATATCTATGAAAATCAGCGATATTTAAGGGGAAAATCAGGGATTTCTATGAAAATAAGCGATATTTAAGGGGAAAAACAGGGTTTTCTATGAAAATAAGCGATATTTCAGGGGAAAAACAGGGATTTCTATGAAAATCAGCGATATTAAAGGGGAAAAACAGGGATTTCTATGAAAATAAGGGATATTTCAGGGGAAAAACAGGGATTTCTATGAAAATAAGCGATATTTAAGGGGAAAAACAGGGATTTCTCAGAAAATAAGCGATATTTAAGGGGAAAAACAGGGATTTCTATGAAAATAAGCGATATTTCAGGGGAAAAACAGGGATTTCTCAGAAAATGAGCGATATTTAAGGGGAAAAACAGGGATTTCTATGAAAATAAGCGATATTTAAGGGGAAAAACAGGGATTTCTCAGAAAATAAGCGATATTTAAAGGGAAAAACAGAGATTTCTATGAAAATAAGCAATATTTAAAGGGAAAAACAGGGATTTCTATGAAAATAAGCGATATTTAAGGGGAAAAACAGGGATTTCTATGAAAATAAGCGATATTTAAGGGGAAAAACAGGGATATCTATGAAAATAAGCGAAATTAAGGTGGAAAAACGGATTTCTCAGAAAATAAGCGATATTTCAGGGGAAAAGCAGGGTTTTCTGTGAAAATAAGCGATATTTAAGGGGAAAAACAGGGATTTCTATGAAAATAAGCGATATTTCAGGGGAAAAACAGGGATTTCTATGAAAATCAGCGATATTTCAGGGGAAAAACAGGGATTTCCATGAAAATAAGCGATATTTCAGGGGGAAAACAGGGATTTCTATGAAAAAAAGCGATATTTAAGGGGAAAAACAGGGATTTCTATGAAAATAAGCGATATTTCAGGGGAAAAACAGGGATTTCTATGAAAATAAGCGATATTTCAGGGGAAAAACAGGGATTTCTATGAAAATAAGCGATATTTAAGAAGAAAATCAGGGATTTCTATGAAAATAAGCGATATTTCAGGGGAGAAACAGGGATTTCTATGAAAATAAGCGATATTTTAGGTGAAAAACAGGGATTTCTATGAAAATAAGCGATATTTCAGGGGAAAAACAGGGATTTCTCAGTCAATAAGCGATATTTAAGGGGAAAAACAGAGATTTCTATGAAAATAGGCGATATTAAAGGGGAAAAACAGGGATTTCTCTGAAATTAAGCGATATTTCAGGGGAAAAACAGGGATTTCTACGAAAACAAGCGATATTTCAGGGGAAAAACAGGGATTTCTATGAAAATAAGCTATATTTCAGGAGAAAAACAGGGATTTCTATGAAAATAAGCGATATTTCAGGGGAAAAACAGGGATTTCTATGAAAATAAGCGATATTTCAGGGGAAAAACAGGGATTTCTATGAAAATAAGCGAAATTAAGGTGGAAAAACAGGGATTTCTATGAAAATGAGCGATATTTAAGGAGAAAAACAGGGATTTCTCAGAAAATAAGCGATATTTCAGGGGAAAAACAGGGATTTCTATGAAAATAAGCGATATTTCAGAGGAAAAACAGGGATTTCTATGAAAATCAGCGATATTTAAGGGGAAAATCAGGGATTTCTGTGAAAATAAGCGATATTTCAGGGGAAAAACAGGGATTTCTATGAAAATAAGCAATATTTCAGGGGAAAAACAGGGATTTCTATGAAAATAAGTGATATTTAAGGGGAAAAACAGGGATTTCTGGGAAAATAAGAGAAATTTAAGGAGAAAAACAGGGATTTCTATGAAAATAAGCGATATTTAAGGGGAAAATCAGGGATTTCTATGAAAATAAGCGATTTTTTACGGGATAAACAGGGATTTCTCAGACAATAAGCGATATTTCAGGGGAAAAACAGGGATTTCTATGAAAATAAGCGATATTTCAGGGGAAAAACAGGGATTTCTATGAAAATAAGCGATATTAAAGGGGAAAAACAGGGATTTCTCAGAAAATAAGTGATATTTCAGGGGAAAAACAGGGATTTCTATGAAAATAAGCAATATTTAAAGGGAAAAACAGGGATTTCTATGAAAATAAGCGATATTTAAGGTGAAAAACAGGGATATCCATGAAAATCAGCGATATTTATGGGGAAAATAAGGGATTTCCATGAAAATCAGCGATATTTAAGGGGAAAATCAGGGATTTCTATGAAAATGAGCGATATTTCAGGGGAAAAACAGGGATTTCTATGAAAATAAGCGATATTTCAGGGGAAAAACAGGGATTTCTCAGAAAATGAGCGATATTTAAGGGGAAAAACAGGGATATCTATGAAAATAAGCGAAATTAAGGTGGAAAAACAGGGATTTCTGTGAAAATAAGCGATATTTCAGGGGAAAAACAGGGTTTTCTGTGAAAATAAGCGATATTTCAGGGGAAAAACAGGGATTTCTATGAAAATAAGCGATATTTCAGGGGAAAAACAGGGATTTCTATGAAAATAAGCGATATTTAAGGGGAAAAACAGGGATTTCCATGAAAATAAGCGATATTTCAGGGGGAAAACAGGGATTTCTATGAAAATAAGTGATATTTCAGGGGAAAAACAGGGATTTCTATGAAAATAAGCGATATTTCAGGGGAAAAACAGGGATTTCTATGAAAATAAGCGATATTTCTGGGGAAAAACAGGGATTTCTATGAAAATAAGCGATATTTAAGAAGAAAATCAGGGATTTCTATGAAAATAAGCGATATTTCAGGGGAAAAACAGGGTTTTCTGTGAAAATGAGCGATATTTCAGGGGAAAAACAGGGATTTCTATGAAAATAAGCGATATTTCAGGAGAAAAACAAGGATTTCTATGAAAATAAGCGATATTTTAGGTGAATAACAGGGATTTCTATGAAAATAAGCAATATTTCAGGGGAAAAACAGGGATTTCTATGAAAATAAGCGATATTTAAGGGGAAAAACAGGGATTTCTATGAAAATAGGCGATATTAAAGGGGAAAAACAGGGATTTCTATGAAAATCAGCGATATTTAAGGGGAAAAACAGGGATTTCTATGAAAATAAGCGAAATTAAGGTGGAAAATCAGGGATTTCTATGAAAATAAGCGATATTTAAGGGGAAAATCAGGGATTTCTATGAAAATAAGCGATATTTAAGGGGAAAAACAGGGATTTCTATGAAAATCAGCGATATTTCAGGGGAAAAACAGGGATTCCTATGAAAATAAGCGATATTTAAGGGGAAAAACAGGGATTTCTATGAAAATAAGCGATATTTCAGGGGAAAAACAGGGATTTCTCAAAAAATAAGCGATATTTCAGGGGAAAATCAGGGATTTCTATGAAAATAAGCGATATTTCAGGGGAAAAACAGGGATTTCTATGAAAATAAGCGATATTTCAGGGGAAAAACAGGGATTTCTATGAAAATAGGCGATATTAAAGGGGAAAAACAGGGATTTCTATGAAAATAAGCGATATTTAAGGGGAAAAACAGGGATTTCTATGAAAATCAGCGATATTTAAGGGGAAAAACAGGGATTTCTCAGAAAATGAGCGATATTTAAGGGGAAAAACAGGGATTTCTATGAAAATAAGCGATATTTAAGGGGAAAAACAGGGATTTCTATGAAAATCAGCGATATTTCAGGGGAAAATCAGGGATTTCTATGAAAATCAGCGATATTTCAGGGGAAAATCAGGGATTTCTATGAAAATAAGCGATATTTCAGGGGAAAAACAGGGATTTCTATGAAAATAAGCGATATTTCAGGGGAAAAACAGGGATTTCTATGAAAATAGGCGATATTAAAGGGGAAAAACAGGGATTTCTATGAAAATAAGCGATATTTAAGGGGAAAAACAGGGATTTCTATGAAAATCAGCGATATTTAAGGGGAAAAACAGGGATTTCTCAGAAAATGAGCGATATTTAAGGGGAAAAACAGGGATTTCTATGAAAATAAGCGATATTTAAGGGGAAAAACAGGGATTTCTATGAAAATCAGCGATATTTCAGGGGAAAATCAGGGATTTCTATGAAAATCAGCGATATTTCAGGGGAAAATCAGGGATTTCTATGAAAATAAGCGATATTTAAGGGGAAAAACAGGGATTTTTCAGAAAATAAGCGATATTTAAGGGGAAAAACAGGGATTTCTATGAAAATCAGCGATATTTAAGGAGAAAAACAGGGATTTCTATGAAAATAAGCGATTTTTTACGGGAAAAACAGGGATTTCTATGAAAATCAGCGATATTTCAGGGGAAAAACAGGGATTTCTCAGTCAATAAGCGATATTTCAGGGGAAAAACAGAGATTTCTATGAAAATAGGCGATATTTAAGGGGAAAAACAGGGATTTCTGTGAAATTAAGCGATATTTCAGGGGAAAAACAGGGATTTCTATGAAAATAAGCGATATTTAAGGGGAAAAACAGGGATTTCTCAGAAAATAAGCGATATTTCAGGAGAAAAACAGGGATTTCTCAGAAAATAAGCGATATTTAAGGGGAAAAACAGGGATTTCTATGAAAATAAGCGATATTTCAGGGGAAAAACAGGGATTTCTAAGAAAACAAGCTATTTTTTACGGGAAAATCAGGGATTTCTCAGACAATAAGCGATATTTAAGGGGAAAAAAAGGGATTTCAATGAAAATAAGCGATATTTAAGGGGGAAAACAGGGATTTCTATTAAAATGAGCGATATTTCAGGGGAAAAACAGGGATTTCTCAGAAAATAAGCGATATTTCAGGGGGAAAACAGGGATTTCTCAGAAAATAAGCGATATTTAAGGAGAAAAACAGGGATTTCTCAGAAAATGAGCGATATTTCAGGGGAAAAACAGGGATTTCTATGAAAATAAGCGATATTTAAGGGGAAAATCAGGGATTTCTATGAAAATGAGCGATATTTAAGGGGAAAAACAGGGATTTCTATGAAAATAAGCGATATTTAAGGGGAAAAACAGGGATTTCTATGAAAATCAGCGATATTTAAGGGGAAAAACAGGGATATCTATGAAAATCAGCGATATTTATGGGGAAAATCAGTGATTCCTGTTAAAATAAGCGATATTTCAGGGGAGAAACAGGGTTTTCTCAGAAAATAAGCGATATTTCAGGGGAAAAACAGGGATTTCTATGAAAATAAGCGATATTTAAGGGGAAAATCAGGGATTTCTATGAAAATAAGCGATATTTAATGGGAAAAACAGGGATTTCTATGAAAATAAGCGATATTTAAGGGGAAAAACAGGGATTTCTATGAAAATAAGCGATATTTAAGGGGAAAAACAGGGATTTCCACAAAAATAAGCGATATTTCAGGGGAAAAACAGGGATTTCTATGAAAATAAGCGATATTTCAGGGGAAAAACAGGGATTTCCATGAAAATAAGCTATATTTCAGGAGAAAAACAGGGATTTCTATGAAAATCAGCGATATTTCAGGGGAAAAACAGGGATTTCTCAGAAAATAAGCGATATTTAAGGGGAAAAACAGGGATTTCTATGAAAATAAGCGAAATTAAGGTGGAAAAACAGGGATTTCTATGAAAATGAGCGATATTTAAGGAGAAAAACAGGGATTTCTATGAAAATAAGCGATATTTCAGGGGAAAAACAGGGATTTCCATGAAAATAAGCGATATTTAAGGGGAAAAACAGGGATATCTATGAAAATAAGCGATATTTAAGGGGAAAATCAGGGATTTCTGTGACAATAAGCGATATTTCAGGGGAAAAACAGGGATTTCTATGAAAATAAGCGATATTTCAGGGGAGAAACAGGGATTTCTACGAAAATAAGCGATATTTCAGGGGAAAAACAGGGATTTCTATGAAAATAAGCGATATTTAAGGGGAAAAACAGGGATTTCTCAGAAAATAAGCGATATTTAAGGGGAAAAACAGGGATTTCTATGAAAATAAGCGATATTTCAGGGGAAAAACAGGGATTTCTATGAAAATAAGCGATATTTTAGGTGAAAAACAGGGATTTCCATGAAAATAAGCGATATTTCAGGGGAAAAACAGGGATTTCTATGAAAATAAGCGATATTTAAGTGGAAAAACAGGGATTTCTATGAAAATAAGCGATATTTAATGGGAAAAACAGGGATTTCTATGAAAATAAGCGATATTTCAGGAGAAAAACAGGGATTTCTATGAAAATAAGCGATATTTATGGGGAAAAACAGGGATTACTATGAAAATAAGCGATATTTCAGGAGAAAAACAGGGATTTCTCAGAAAATAAGCGATATTTCAGGGGAAAAACAGGGATTTCTATGAAAATCAGCGATATTTCAGGGGAAAAACAGGGATTTCTATGAAAATAAGCGATTTTTTAAGGGAAAATCAGGGATTTCTCAGACAATAAGCGATATTTAAGGGGAAAAAAAGGGATTTCTATGAAAATAAGCGATATTTAAGGTGAAAAACAGGGATTTCTATTAAAATGAGCGATATTTCAGGGGAAAAACAGGGATTTCTCAGAAAATAAGCGATATTTCAGGGGAAAAACAGGCATTTCTCAGAAAATAAGCGATATTTAAGGAGAAAAACAGGGATTTCTCAGAAAATGAGCTATATTTCAGGGGAAAAACAGGGATTTCTATGAAAATAAGCGATATTTAAGGGGAAAATCAGGGATTTCTATGAAAATGAGCGATATTTAAGGGGAAAAACAGGGATTTCTATGAAAATAAGCGATATTTCAGGGGAAAAACAGGGATTTCTATGAAAATAAGTGATATTTAAGGGGAAAAACAGGGATATCTATGAAAATCAGCGATATTTATGGGGAAAATCAGGGATTCCTGTGAAAATAAGCGATATTTAAGGGGAGAAACAGGGTTTTCTCAGCAAATGAGCGATATTTCAGGGGAAAAACAGGGATTTCTATGAAAATAAGCGATATTTAAGGGGAAAATCAGGGATTTCTATGAAAATAAGCGATATTTAATGGGAAAAACAGGGATTTCTATGAAAATAAGCGATATTTAAGGGGAAGAACAGGGATTTCTATGAAAATAAGCGATATTTAAGGGGAAAAACAGGGATTTCTCAGAAAATAAGCGATATTTAAGTGGAAAAACAGGGATTTCTATGAAAATAAGCGATATTTCAGGGGAAAAACAGGGATTTCTCAGTCAATAAGCGATATTTAAGGGGAAAAACAGGGATATCTATGAAAATAAGCGAAATTAAGGTGGAAAAACAGGGATTTCTGTGAAAATAAGCGATATTTCAGGGGAAAAACAGGGTTTTCTGTGAAAATAAGCGATATTTCAGGGGAAAAACAGGGATTTCTATGAAAATAAGCGATATTTCAGGGGAAAAACAGGGATTTCTATGAAAATCAGCGATATTTCAGGGGAGAAACAGGGATTTCCATGAAAATAAGCGATATTTCAGGGGAAAACAGGG
Source organism: Tetrao urogallus (assembly GCF_951394365.1). NCBI lineage: Eukaryota > Metazoa > Chordata > Aves > Galliformes > Phasianidae > Tetrao > Tetrao urogallus. The sequence continues at coordinate 245,618 of NW_027638894.1, read as the reverse complement.
ATTTCTATGAAAATAAGTGATATTTCAGGGGAAAAACAGGGATTTCTATGAAAATAAGCGATATTTCAGGGGAAAAACAGGGATTTCTATGAAAATAAGCGATATTTCTGGGGAAAAACAGGGATTTCTATGAAAATAAGCGATATTTAAGAAGAAAATCAGGGATTTCTATGAAAATAAGCGATATTTCAGGGGAAAAACAGGGTTTTCTGTGAAAATGAGCGATATTTCAGGGGAAAAACAGGGATTTCTATGAAAATAAGCGATATTTCAGGAGAAAAACAAGGATTTCTATGAAAATAAGCGATATTTTTGGTGAATAACAGGGATTTCTATGAAAATAAGCAATATTTCAGGGGAAAAACAGGGATTTCTATGAAAATAAGCGATATTTAAGGGGAAAAACAGGGATTTCTATGAAAATAGGCGATATTAAAGGGGAAAAACAGGGATTTCTATGAAAATCAGCGATATTTAAGGGGAAAAACAGGGATTTCTATGAAAATAAGCGAAATTAAGGTGGAAAATCAGGGATTTCTATGAAAATAAGCGATATTTAAGGGGAAAATCAGGGATTTCTATTAAAATAAGCGATATTTAAGGGGAAAAACAGGGATTTCTATGAAAATCAGCGATATTTCAGGGGAAAAACAGGGATTCCTATGAAAATAAGCGATATTTAAGGGGAAAAACAGGGATTTCTATGAAAATAAGCGATATTTCAGGGGAAAAACAGGGATTTCTCAGAAAATGAGCGATATTTCAGGGGAAAATCAGGGATTTCTATGAAAATAAGCGATATTTCAGGGGAAAAACAGGGATTTCTATGAAAATAAGCGATATTTCAGGGGAAAAACAGGGATTTCTATGAAAATAGGCGATATTAAAGGGGAAAAACAGGGATTTCTATGAAAATAAGCGATATTTAAGGGGAAAAACAGGGATTTCTATGAAAATCAGCGATATTTAAGGGGAAAAACAGGGATTTCTCAGAAAATGAGCGATATTTAAGGGGAAAAACAGGGATTTCTATGAAAATAAGCGATATTTAAGGGGAAAAACAGGGATTTCTATGAAAATCAGCGATATTTCAGGGGAAAATCAGGGATTTCTATGAAAATCAGCGATATTTCAGGGGAAAATCAGGGATTTCTATGAAAATAAGCGATATTTCAGGGGAAAAACAGGGATTTCTCTGACAATAAGCGATATTTAAGGGGAAAAACAGGGATTTTTCAGAAAATAAGCGATATTTAAGGGGAAAAACAGGGATTTCTCAGAAAAGAAGCGATATTTAAGGAGAAAAACAGGGATTTCTATGAAAATCAGCGATATTTAAGGGGAAAAACAGGGATTTCTATGAAAATCAGCGATATTTCAGGGGAAAAACAGGGATTTCTCAGTCAATAAGCGATATTTCAGGGGAAAAACAGAGATTTCTATGAAAATAGGCGATATTTAAGGGGAAAAACAGGGATTTCTGTGAAATTAAGCGATATTTCAGGGGAAAAACAGGGATTTCTATGAAAATAAGCGATATTTCAGGGGAAAAACAGGGATTTCTCAGAAAATAAGCGATATTTCAGGAGAAAAACAGGGATTTCTCAGAAAATAAGCGATATTTAAGGGGAAAAACAGGGATTTCTATGAAAATAAGCGATATTTCAGGGGAAAAACAGGGATTTCTAAGAAAACAAGCTATTTTTTACGGGAAAATCAGGGATTTCTCAGACAATAAGCGATATTTAAGGGGAAAAAAAGGGATTTCAATGAAAATAAGCGATATTTAAGGGGGAAAACAGGGATTTCTATTAAAATGAGCGATATTTCAGGGGAAAAACAGGGATTTCTCAGAAAATAAGCGATATTTCAGGGGGAAAACAGGGATTTCTCAGAAAATAAGCGATATTTAAGGAGAAAAACAGGGATTTCTCAGAAAATGAGCGATATTTCAGGGGAAAAACAGGGATTTCTATGAAAATAAGCGATATTTAAGGGGAAAATCAGGGATTTCTATGAAAATGAGCGATATTTAAGGGGAAAAACAGGGATTTCTATGAAAATAAGCGATATTTAAGGGGAAAAACAGGGATTTCTATGAAAATCAGCGATATTTAAGGGGAAAAACAGGGATATCTATGAAAATCAGCGATATTTATGGGGAAAATCAGTGATTCCTGTTAAAATAAGCGATATTTCAGGGGAGAAACAGGGTTTTCTCAGAAAATAAGCGATATTTCAGGGGAAAAACAGGGATTTCTATGAAAATAAGCGATATTTAAGGGGAAAATCAGGGATTTCTATGAAAATAAGCGATATTTAATGGGAAAAACAGGGATTTCTATGAAAATAAGCGATATTTAAGGGGAAAAACAGGGATTTCTATGAAAATAAGCGATATTTAAGGGGAAAAACAGGGATTTCCACAAAAATAAGCGATATTTCAGGGGAAAAACAGGGATTTCTATGAAAATAAGCGATATTTCAGGGGAAAAACAGGGATTTCTATGAAAATAAGCTATATTTCAGGAGAAAAACAGGGATTTCTATGAAAATCAGCGATATTTCAGGGGAAAAACAGGGATTTCTCAGAAAATAAGCGATATTTAAGGGGAAAAACAGGGATTTCTATGAAAATAAGCGAAATTAAGGTGGAAAAACAGGGATTTCTATGAAAATGAGCGATATTTAAGGAGAAAAACAGGGATTTCTATGAAAATAAGCGATATTTCAGGGGAAAAACAGGGATTTCCATGAAAATAAGCGATATTTAAGGGGAAAAACAGGGATATCTATGAAAATAAGCGATATTTAAGGGGAAAATCAGGGATTTCTGTGACAATAAGCGATATTTCAGGGGAAAAACAGGGATTTCTATGAAAATAAGCGATATTTCAGGGGAGAAACAGGGATTTCTCAGAAAATAAGCGATATTTCAGGGGAAAAACAGGGATTTCTATGAAAATAAGCGATATTTAAGGGGAAAATCAGGGATTTCTCAGAAAATAAGCGATATTTAAGGGGAAAAACAGGGATTTCTATGAAAATAAGCGATATTTCAGGGGAAAAACAGGGATTTCTATGAAAATAAGCGATATTTTAGGTGAAAAACAGGGATTTCCATGAAAATAAGCGATATTTCAGGGGAAAAACAGGGATTTCTATGAAAATAAGCGATATTTAAGTGGAAAAACAGGGATTTCTATGAAAATAAGCGATATTTAATGGGAAAAACAGGGATTTCTATGAAAATAAGCGATATTTCAGGAGAAAAACAGGGATTTCTATGAAAATAAGCGATATTTATGGGGAAAAACAGGGATTACTATGAAAATAAGCGATATTTCAGGAGAAAAACAGGGATTTCTCAGAAAATAAGCGATATTTCAGGGGAAAAACAGGGATTTCTATGAAAATCAGCGATATTTCAGGGGAAAAACAGGGATTTCTATGAAAATAAGCGATTTTTTAAGGGAAAATCAGGGATTTCTCAGACAATAAGCGATATTTAAGGGGAAAAAAAGGGATTTCTATGAAAATAAGCGATATTTAAGGTGAAAAACAGGGATTTCTATTAAAATGAGCGATATTTCAGGGGAAAAACAGGGATTTCTCAGAAAATAAGCGATATTTCAGGGGAAAAACAGGCATTTCTCAGAAAATAAGCGATATTTAAGGAGAAAAACAGGGATTTCTCAGAAAATGAGCTATATTTCAGGGGAAAAACAGGGATTTCTATGAAAATAAGCGATATTTAAGGGGAAAATCAGGGATTTCTATGAAAATGAGCGATATTTAAGGGGAAAAACAGGGATTTCTATGAAAATAAGCGATATTTCAGGGGAAAAACAGGGATTTCTATGAAAATAAGTGATATTTAAGGGGAAAAACAGGGATATCTATGAAAATCAGCGATATTTATGGGGAAAATCAGGGATTCCTGTGAAAATAAGCGATATTTAAGGGGAGAAACAGGGTTTTCTCAGCAAATGAGCGATATTTCAGGGGAAAAACAGGGATTTCTATGAAAATAAGCGATATTTAAGGGGAAAATCAGGGATTTCTATGAAAATAAGCGATATTTAATGGGAAAAACAGGGATTTCTATGAAAATAAGCGATATTTAAGGGGAAGAACAGGGATTTCTATGAAAATAAGCGATATTTAAGGGGAAAAACAGGGATTTCTCAGAAAATAAGCGATATTTAAGTGGAAAAACAGGGATTTCTATGAAAATAAGCGATATTTCAGGGGAAAAACAGGGATTTCTCAGTCAATAAGCGATATTTCAGGGGAAAAACAGAGATTTCTATGAAAATAGGCGAGATTTCAGGGGAAAAACAGGGATTTCTGTGAAAATAAGCGATATTTCAGGGGAAAAACAGGGATTTCTCAGTCAATAAGCGATATTTCAGGGGAAAAACAGAGATTTCTATGAAAATAGGCGATATTTAAGGGGAAAAACAGGGATTTCTGTGAAATTAAGCGATATTTCAGGGGAAAAACAGGGATTTCTATGAAAATAAGCGATATTTCAGGGGAAAAACAGGGATTTCTATGAAAATAAGCGATATTTCAGGAGAAAAACAGGGATTTCTCAGAAAATAAGCTATATTTAAGGGGAAAAACAGGGATTTCTATGAAAATAAGCGATATTTCAGGGGAAAAACAGGGATTTCTAAGAAAACAAGCTATTTTTTACGGGAAAATCAGGGATTTCTCAGACAATAAGCGATATTTAAGGGGAAAAAAAGGGATTTCAATGAAAATAAGCGATATTTAAGGGGGAAAACAGGGATTTCTATTAAAATAAGCGATATTTCAGGGGAAAAACAGGGATTTCTCAGAAAATAAGCGATATTTCAGGGGGAAAACAGGGATTTCTCAGAAAATAAGCGATATTTAAGGAGAAAAACAGGGATTTCTCAGAAAATGAGCGATATTTCAGGGGAAAAACAGGGATTTCTATGAAAATAAGCGATATTTAAGGGGAAAATCAGGGATTTCTGTGAAATTAAGCGATATTTCAGGGGAAAAACAGGGATTTCTATGAAAATAAGCGATATTTATGGGGAAAAACAGGGATTACTATGAAAATAAGCGATATTTCAGGAGAAAAACAGGGATTTCTCAGAAAATAAGCGATATTTCAGGGGAAAAACAGGGATTTCTATGAAAATCAGCGATATTTCAGGGGAAAAACAGGGATTTCTATGAAAATAAGCGATTTTTTAAGGGAAAATCAGGGATTTCTCAGACAATAAGCGATATTTAAGGGGAAAAAAAGGGATTTCTATGAAAATAAGCGATATTTAAGGTGAAAAACAGGGATTTCTATTAAAATGAGCGATATTTCAGGGGAAAAACAGGGATTTCTCAGAAAATAAGCGATATTTCAGGGGAAAAACAGGCATTTCTCAGAAAATAAGCGATATTTAAGGAGAAAAACAGGGATTTCTCAGAAAATGAGCTATATTTCAGGGGAAAAACAGGGATTTCTATGAAAATAAGCGATATTTAAGGGGAAAATCAGGGATTTCTATGAAAATGAGCGATATTTAAGGGGAAAAACAGGGATTTCTATGAAAATAAGCGATATTTCAGGGGAAAAACAGGGATTTCTATGAAAATAAGTGATATTTAAGGGGAAAAACAGGGATATCTATGAAAATCAGCGATATTTATGGGGAAAATCAGGGATTCCTGTGAAAATAAGCGATATTTAAGGGGAGAAACAGGGTTTTCTCAGCAAATGAGCGATATTTCAGGGGAAAAACAGGGATTTCTATGAAAATAAGCGATATTTAAGGGGAAAATCAGGGATTTCTATGAAAATAAGCGATATTTTAGGTGAATAACAGGGATTTCTATGAAAATAAGCGATATTTAAGGGGAAGAACAGGGATTTCTATGAAAATAAGCGATATTTAAGGGGAAAAACAGGGATTTCTCAGAAAATAAGCGATATTTCAGGGGAAAAACAGGGATTTCTATGAAAATCAGCGATATTTCAGGGGAAAAACAGGGATTTCTCAGTCAATAAGCGATATTTCAGGGGAAAAACAGAGATTTCTATGAAAATAGGCGAGATTTCAGGGGAAAAACAGGGATTTCTGTGAAAATAAGCGATATTTCAGGGGAAAAACAGGGATTTCTCAGTCAATAAGCGATATTTCAGGGGAAAAACAGAGATTTCTATGAAAATAGGCGATATTTAAGGGGAAAAACAGGGATTTCTGTGAAATTAAGCGATATTTCAGGGGAAAAACAGGGATTTCTATGAAAATAAGCGATATTTCAGGGGAAAAACAGGGATTTCTATGAAAATAAGCGATATTTCAGGAGAAAAACAGGGATTTCTCAGAAAATAAGCGATATTTAAGGGGAAAAACAGGGATTTCTATGAAAATAAGCGATATTTCAGGGGAAAAACAGGGATTTCTCAGTCAATAAGCGATATTTCAGGGGAAAAACAGAGATTTCTATGAAAATAGGCGATATTTCAGGGGAAAAACAGGGATTTCTGTGAAAATAAGCGATATTTCAGGGGAAAAACAGGGATTTCTATGAAAATAAGCGATATTTCAGGAGAAAAACAGGGTTTTGTATGAAAATAAGCGATATTTCAGGGGAAAAACAGGGATTTCTATGAAAATCAGCGATATTTAAGGGGAAAAACAGGGATTTCTATGAAAATAAGCGAAATTAAGGTGGAAAAACAGGGATTTCTATGAAAATAAGCGATATTTAAGGGGAAAAACAGGGATTTCTATGAAAATAAGCGATATTTCAGGGGAGAAACAGGGATTTCTATGAAAATAAGCGATATTTAAGGGGAAAAACAGGGATTTCCATGAAAATAAGCGATATTTCAGGAGAAAAACAGGGATTACTAAGAAAATAAGCGATATTTAAGGGGAAAAACAGGGATTTCTGTGAAAATAGGCGATATTAAAGGGGAAAAACAGGAATTTCTATGAAAATAAGCGATATTTCAGGGGAAAAACAGGGATTTCTATGAAAGTAAGCGATATTTCAGGGGAAAAACAGGGATTTCTATGAAAATAAGCGATATTTAAGGGGAAAATCAGGGATTTCTCAGTCAATAAGCGATATTTAAGGGGAAAAAAAGGGATTTCTATGAAAATAAACGATATTTAAGGGGAAAAACAGGGATTTCTCAGAAAATAAGCGATATTTAAGGGGAAAAACAGGGATTTCTATGAAAATAAGCGATATTTAATGGGAAAAACAGGGATTTCTATGAAAATCAGCGATATTTAAGGGGAAAAACAGGGATTTCTATGAAAATAAGCGATATTTCAGGGGAAAAACAGGGATTTCTATGAAAATCAGCGATATTTAAGGGGAAAAACAGGGATTTCTATGAAAATAAGCGATATTTCAGGGGAAAAACAGGGATTTCTATGAAAATAAGCGATATTTAAGGGGAAAAACAGGGATTTCTATGAAAATTAGCGATATTTCAGGGGAAAAACAGGGATTTCTCAGAAAATGAGCGATATTTAAGGGGAAAATCAGGGATTTCTCAGAAAATAAGCGATATTTAAGGGGATAAACAGGGATTTCTATGAAAATAAGCGATATTTAAGGGGAAAAACAGGGATTTCTACGAAAATACGCGATATTTCAGGGGAAAAACAGGGATTTCTATGAAAATAAGCGATATTTTAGGGGAAAAACAGGGATTTCTATGAAAGTAAGCGATATTTCAGGGGAAAAACAGGGATTTCTCAGAAAATAAGCGATATTTAAGGGGAAAAACAGGGATTTCTATGAAAATAAGCGATATTTCAGGGGAAAAACAAGGATTTCTATGAAAATCAGCGATATTTAAGGGGAAAAACAGGGATTTCTCTGACAATAAGCGATATTTCAGGGGAAAAACAGGGTTTTCTATGAAAATAAGCGATATTTCAGGGGAGAAACAGGGATTTCTATGAAAATCAGCGATATTTCAGGGGAAAAACAGGGATTTCTATGAAAATAAGCGAAATTAAGGTGGAAAAACAGGGATTTCTATGAAAATCAGCGATATTTCAGGGGAAAAACAGGGATTTCTAAGAAAATAAGCGATATTTCAGGGGAAAAACAGGGATTTCTATGAAAATAAGCGATATTTCAGGGGAAAAACAGGGATATCTATGAAAATAAGCGATATTTAAGGGGAAAATCAGGGATTTCTGTGACAATAAGCGATATTTAAGGGGAAAAACAGGGATTTCTATGAAAATAAGCGATATTTCAGGGGAAAAACAGGGATTTCTATGAAAATAAGCGATATTTAAGGGGAAAAACAGGAATTTCTATGAAAATAAGCGATATTTAAGGAGAAAAACAGGGATTTCTATGAAAATGAGCGATATTTCAGGGGAAAAACAGGGATTTCTATGAAAATAAGCGATTTTTTAAGGGGAAAAACCGGGAATTTGTGTGAAAATAAGCGATATTTAAGGGGAAAAACAGGGATTTCTATGAAAATCAGCGATATTTCAGGGGAAAAACAGGGATTTCTCAGAAAATAAGCGATATTTAAGGGGAAAAACAGGGATTTCTCAGAAAATGAGCGATATTTCAGGGGAAAAACAGGGATTTCTTTGAAAATTAGCGATATTTAAGGGGAAAAACAGGGATTTCTATGAAAATAAGAGATATTTCAGGGGAAAAACAAGGATTTCAATGAAAACAAGCGATATTTAAGGGGAAAAACAGGGATTTCTATGAAAATAGGCGATATTAAAGGGGAAAAACAGGGATTTCTATGAAAATGAGCGATATTTCAGGGGAAAAACAGGGATTTCTCAGAAAATAAGCGATATTTCAGGGGAAAAACAGGGATTTCCATGAAAATAAGCGATATTAAAGGAGAAAAACAGGGATTACTAAGAAAATAAGCGATATTTAAGGGGAAAAACAGGGATTTCTATGAAAATCAGCGATATTTAAGGGGAAAAACAGGGATTTCTATGAAAATAAGCGATATTTCAGGGGAAAAACAGGGATTTCTGTGAAATTAAGCGATATTTCAGGGGAAAAACAGGGATTTCTATGAAAATAAGCGATTTTTTACGGGAAAATCAGGGATTTCTCAGACAATAAGCGATATTTAAGGGGAAAAAAAGGGATTTCTATGAAAATCAGCGATATTTCAGGGGAAAAACAGGGATTTCTGAGAAAATAAGCGATATTTTAGGGGAAAAACAGGGATTGCCATGAAAATAAGCGATATTTAAGGGGAAAAACAGGGATTTCTATGAAAATAAGCGATATTTAAGGGGAAAAACAGGATTTTCTATGAAAATAAGCGATATTTAAGGGGAAAAACAGGGATTTCTATGAAAATAAGCGATATTTAAGGGGAAAATCAGGGATTTCTCAGAAAATAAGCGATATTTAAGGGGAAAAACATAGATTTCTATGAAAATAACCGATATTTAAGGGGAAAAACAGGGATTTCTATGAAAATAGGCGATATTAAAGGGGAAAAACAGGAATTTCTATGAAAATAAGCGATATTTCAGGGGAAAAACAGGGATTTCTATGAAAATAGGCTATATTAAAGGGGAAAAACAGGGATTTCTATGAAAATAAGCGATATTTAAGGGGAAAAACAAGGATTTCTATGAAAATAAGCGATTTTTTACGGGAAAATCAGGGATTTCTCAGACAATAAGCGATATTTAAGGGGAAAAAAAGGGATTTCTATGAAAATCAGCGATATTTCAGGGGAAAAACAGGGATTTCTGAGAAAATAAGCGATATTTAAGGGGAAAAACAGGGATTTCCATGAAAATAAGCGATATTTCAGGTGAAAAACAGGGATTTCTATGAAAATAAGCGATATTTAAGGGGAAAAACAGGGTTTTCTATGAAAATAAGCGATATTTAAGGGGAAAAACAGGGATTTCTATGAAAATAAGCGATATTTAAGGGGAAAATCAGGGATTTCTCAGAAAATAAGCGATATTTAAGGGGAAAAACATAGATTTCTATGAAAATAAGCGATATTTAAGGGGAAAAACAGGGATTTCTATGAAAATAGGCGATATTAAAGGGGAAAAACAGGGATTTCTATGAAAATCAGCGATATTTAAGGGGAAAAACAGGGATTTCTATGAAAATAGGCTATATTAAAGGGGAAAAACAGGGATTTCTGAGAAAATAAGCGATATTTAAGGGGAAAATCAGGGATTTCCATGAAAATAAGCGATATTTCAGGGGAAAAACAGGGATTTCCATGAAAATAAGCGATATTTAAGGGGAAAAACAGGGATTTCTATGAAAATCAGCGATATTTAATGGGAAAAACAGGGATTTCTCAGAAAATAAGCAATATTTCAGGGGAAAAACAGGGTTTTCTATGAAAATAAGCGATATTTAAGGGGAAAAACAGGGTTTTCTATGAAAATAAGTGATATTTAAGGGGAAAAACAGGGATTTCTATGAAAATAAGCGAAATTAAGGTGGAAAAACAGGGATTTCTATGAAAATCAGCGATATTTAAGGGGAAAAACAGGGATTTCTATGAAAATAAGCAATATTTCAGGGGAAAAACAGGGATTTCTATGAAAATAAGCGATATTTCAGGGGAGAAACAGGGATTTCTATGAAAATAAGCGAAATTAATGTGGAAAAACAGGGATTTCTATGAAAATCAGCGATATTTCAGGGGAAAAACAGGGATTTCTATGAAAATGAGCGATATTTCAGGGGAAAAACAGGGATTTCTATGAAAATCAGCGATATTTCAGGGGAAAAACAGGGATTTCTATGAAAATGAGCGATATTTCAGGGGAAAAACAGGGATTTCTATGAAAACAAGCGATATTTAAGGGGAAAAACAGGGATTTCTATGAAAATGAGCGATATTTCAGGGGAAAAACAGGGATTTCTATGAAAATCAGCGATATTTAAGGGGAAAAACAGGGATTTCTATGAAAATAAGCGAAATTAAGGTGGAAAAACAGGGATTTCTATGAAAATCAGCGATATTTAAGGGGAAAAACAGGGATTTCTATGAAAATAAACGATTTTTTACGGGAAAATCAGGGATTTCTCAGACAATAAGCGATATTTAACAGGAAAAACCGGGATTTCTATGAAAATAAACGATATATAAGGGGAAAAACAGGGATTTCTCAGAAAATAAGCGATATTTAAGGGGAAAAACAGGGATTTCCATGAAAATAAGCGATATGTAAGGGGAAAAACAGGGATTTCTATGAAAATAAGCGATATTTAAGGGGAAAATCAGGGATTTCTCAGAAAATAAGCGATATTTAAGGGGAAAAACATAGATTTCTATGAAAATAAGCGATATTTCAGGGGAAAAACAGGGATTTCTATGAAAATAGGCGATATTAAAGGGGAAAAACAGGGATTTCCATGAAAATCAGCGATATTTAAGGGGAAAAACAGGGATTTCTATGAAAATAGGCGATATTAAAGGGGAAAAACAGGGATTTCTAAGAAAAGAAGCAATATTTCAGGGGAAAAACAGGGATTTCTATGAAAATCAGCGATATTTAAGGGGAAAAACAGGGATTTCTATGAAAATAAGCGATATTTCAGGGGAAAAACAGGGATTTCCATGAAAATAAGCGATATTTCAGGGGAAAAACAGGGATTTCTATGAAAATAGGCGATATTTCAGGGGAAAAACAGGGTTTTCTATGAAAATAAGCGATATGTAAGGGGAAAAACAGGGATTTCTATGAAAATAAGCGATATTTAAGGGGAAAATCAGGGATTTCTCAGAAAATAAGCGATATTTCAGGGGAAAAACAGGGATTTCTATGAAAATAAGCGATATTTCAGGGGAAAAACAGGGATATCTCAGACAATAAGCAATATTTAAGGGGAAAAAAAGGGATTTCTATGAAAATAAGCGATATTTAAGGGGAAAAACAGGGATTTCTATGAAAATAAGCGATATTTCAGGAGAAAAAAAGGGTTTTCTATGAAAATAAGCGATATTTCAGGGGAAAAACAGGGATTTCTATGAAAATAAGCGATATTTCAGGGGAAAAACAGGGATTTCTATGAAAATAAGCGATTTTCTACGGGAAAAACAGGGATTTCTCAGACAATAAGCGATATTTAAGGGGAAAAAAAGGGATTTCTATGAAAATAAGCGATATTTCAGGGGAAAAACAGGGATTTCTATGAAAGTAAGCGATATTTCAGGGGAGAAACAGGGATTTCTATGAAAATCAGCGATATTTCAGGGGAAAAACAGGGATTTCTCAGACAAGAAGCGATATTTAAGGGGAAAAACAGGGATTTCCATGAAAATAAGCGATATTTCAGGGGAAAAACAGGGATTTCTATGAAAATAAGCGATATGTAAGGGGAAAAACAGGGATTTCTATGAAAATAAGCGAAATTAAGGTGGAAAAACAGGGATTTCTATGAAAATAAGCGATATTTTAGGTGAAAAACAGGGATTTCTATGAAAATCAGCGATATTTCAGGGGAAAAACAGGGATTTCTATGAAAATAAGCGATATTTAAGGGGAAAAGCAGGGATTTCTATGAAAATAGGCGATATTAAAGGGGAAAAACAGGAATTTCTATGAAAATAAGCGATATTTCAGGGGAAAAACAGGGATTTCTATGAAAATAAGCGATATTTCAGGGGAGAAACAGGGATTTCTATGAAAATAAGCGATATGTAAGGGGAAAAACAGGGATTTCTATGAAAATAAGCGATATTTCAGGGGAAAAACAGGGATTTCTCTGACAATAAGCGATATTTAAGGGGAAAAACAGGGATTTCTATGAAAATAAGAGATATTTAAGGGGAAAAACAGGGATTTCTATGAAAATAAGCGAAATTAAGGTGGAAAAACAGGGATTTCTATGAAAATAAGCGATATTTAAGGGGAAAATCAGGGATTTCTATGAAAATAAGCGATATTTCTGGGGAAAAACAGGGATTTCTATGAAAATAAGTGATATTTAAGGGGAAAAACAGGAATTTCTATGAAAATAAGCGATATTTCAGGGGAAAAACAGGGATTTCCATGAAAATAAGAGATATTTCAGGGGAAAAACAGGGATTTCTCAGAAAATAGGCGATATTAAAGGGGAAAAACAGGAATTTCTATGAAAGTAAGCGATATTTCAGGGGAGAAACAGGGATTTCTATGAAAATCAGCGATATTTAAGGGGAAAAACAGGGATTTCTCAGAAAATAAGCGATATTTCAGGGGAAAAAAAGGGATTTCTCAGAAAATAAGCGATATTTCAGGGGAAAAACAGGGATTTCTCAGAAAATAAGCGATATTTAAGGGGAAAAACAGGGATTTCCATGAAAATAAGCGATATTTCAGGGGAAAAACTAGGATTTCTATGAAAATAAGCGATATTTAAGGGGAAAAACAGGGTTTTCTATGAAAATAAGCGATATTTAAGGGGAAAAACAGGGATTTCTCAGAAAATAAGCGATATTTCTGGGGAAAAACAGGGATTTCTATGAAAATAAGCGATATTTAAGGGGAAAAACAGGGTTTTCTATGAAAATAAGCGATATTTCAGGGGAAAAACAGGGATTCCTATGAAAATAAGCGAAATTAAGGGGAAAAACAGGGATTTCTATGAAAATACGCGATTTTTTAAGGGGAAAAACAGGGATTTCTATGAAAATAAGCGATATTTCAGGGGAAAAACAGGGATTTCTCTGACAATAAGCGATATTTCAGGGGAAAAACAGGGATTTCTCAGAAAATAAGCGATATTTCAGGGGAAAAACAGGGATTTCTATGAAAATAAGCGATATTTTAGGGGAAAAACAGGGTTTTCTATGAAAATAAGCGATATTTAAGGGGAAAAACAGGGATTTCTATGAAAATCAGCGATATTTCAGGGGAAAAACAGGGATTTCCATGAAAATAAGCGATATTTCAGGGGAAAAACAGGGATTTCTATGAAAATAAGCGATATTTCAGGGGAAAAACAGGGATTTCTATGAAAATAAGTGATATTTCAGGGGAAAATCAGGGATTTCTGTGAAAATAAGCGATATTTAAGGGGAAAAACAGGGTTTTCTATGAAAATAAGCGATATGTAAGGGGAAAAACAGGGATTTCTATGAAAATAAGCGATATTTAAGGGGAAAATCAGGGATTTCTCAGAAAATAAGCGATATTTCAGGGGAAAAACATAGATTTCTATGAAAATAGGCGATATTAAAGGGGAAAAACAGGGATTTCTATGAAAATAAGCGATATTTAATGGGAAAAACAGGGATTTCTATGAAAATAGGCGATATTAAAGGGGAAAAACAGGGATTTCTATGAAAGTAAGCGATATTTAAGGGGAAAAACAGGGATTTCTATGAAAATAAGCGATATTTAAGGGGAAAAACAGGGATTTCCATGAAAAAAAGCGATATTAAAGGAGAAAAACAGGGATTTCTATGAAAATAAGCGATATTTAAGGGGAAAAACAGGGATTTCTATGAAAATAGGCGATATTAAAGGGGAAAAACAGGGATTTCTATGAAAGTAAGCGATATTTCAGGGGAGAAACAGGGATTTCTATGAAAATCAGCGATATTTCAGGGGAAAAACAGGGATTTCTCAGACAAGAAGCGATATTTAAGGGGAAAAACAGGGATTTCTATGAAAATAAGCGATATTTCAGGGGAGAAACAGGGATTTCTATGAAAATAAGCGATATGTAAGGGGAAAAACAGGGATTTCTATGAAAATAAGCGAAATTAAGGTGGAAAAACAGGGATTTCTATGAAAATAAGCGATATTTTAGGTGAAAAACAGGGATTTCTATGAAAATCAGCGATATTTAAGGGGAAAAGCAGGGATTTCTATGAAAATAGGCGATATTTAAGGGGAAAAACAGGAATTTCTATGAAAATAAGCGATATTTAATGGGAAAAACAGGGATTTCTATGAAAGTAAGTGATATTTCAGGGGAAAAACAGGGATTTCTATGAAAATAAGCGATTTTTTACGGGAAAATCAGGGATTTCTCAGACAATAAGCGATATTTAACGGGAAAAACCGGGATTTCTATGAAAATAAACGATATTTCAGGGGAAAAACAGGGATTTCTCAGAAAATAAGCGATATTTAAGGGGAAAAACAGGGATTTCCATGAAAATAAGCGATATGTAAGGGGAAAAACAGGGATTTCTATGAAAATAAGCGATATTTAAGGGGAAAATCAGGGATTTCTCAGAAAATAAGCGATATTTAAGGGGAAAAACATAGATTTCTATGAAAATAAGCGATATTTCAGGGGAAAAACAGGGATTTCTATGAAAATAGGCGATATTAAAGGGGAAAAACAGGGATTTCCATGAAAATCAGCGATATTTAAGGGGAAAAACAGGGATTTCTATGAAAATAAGCAATATTTCAGGGGAAAAACAGGGATTTCTATGAAAATCAGCGATATTTAAGGGGAAAAACAGGGATTTCTATGAAAATAAGCGATATTTAAGGGGAAAAACAGGGATTTCTATGAAAATAAGCGATATTTAAGGGGAAAAACAGGGATTTCTATGAAAATAGGCGATATTAAAGGGGAAAAACAGGAATTTCTATGAAAGTAAGCGATATTTCAGGGGAGAAACAGGGATTTCTATGAAAATCAGCGATATTTCAGGGGAAAAACAGGGATTTCTCAGACAATAAGCGATATTTAAGGGGAAAAAAAGGGATTTCTATGAAAATAAACGATATATAAGGGGAAAAACAGGGATTTCTCAGAAAATAAGCGATATTTAAGGGGAAAAACAGGGATTTCCATGAAAATAAGCGATATTTCAGGGGAAAAACTAGGATTTCTATGAAAATAAGCGATATTTAAGGGGAAAAACAGGGTTTTCTATGAAAATAAGCGATATTTAAGGGGAAAAACAGGGATTTCTCAGAAAATAAGCGATATTTCTGGGGAAAAACAGGGTTTTCTATGAAAATAAGCGATATTTCAGGGGAAAAACAGGGATTCCTATGAAAATAAGCGAAATTAAGGGGAAAAACAGGGATTTCTATGAAAATAAGCGATATTTAAGGGGAAAAACAGGGATTTCTATGAAAATAAGCGATATTTCAGGGGAAAAACAGGGATTTCTCTGACAATAAGCGATATTTCAGGGGAAAAACAGGGATTTCTATGAAAATAAGCGATATTTCAGGGGAAAAACAGGGATTTCTATGAAAATAAGCGATATTTTAGGGGAAAAACAGGGTTTTCTATGAAAATAAGCGATATTTCAGGGGAACAACAGGGATTTCTATGAAAATCAGCGATATTTTAGGGGAAAAACAGGGATTTCCATGAAAATAAGCGATATTTCAGGGGAAAAACAGGGATTTCTATGAAAATAAGCGATATTTCAGGGGAAAAACAGGGATTTCTATGAAAATAAGTGATATTTCAGGGGAAAATCAGGGATTTCTGTGAAAATAAGCGATATTTAAGGGGAAAAACAGGGTTTTCTATGAAAATAAGCGATATGTAAGGGGAAAAACAGGGATTTCTATGAAAATAAGCGATATTTAAGGGGAAAATCAGGGATTTCTCAGAAAATAAGCGATATTTCAGGGGAAAAACATAGATTTCTATGAAAATAGGCGATATTAAAGGGGAAAAACAGGGATTTCTATGAAAATCAGCGATATTTAAGGGGAAAAACAGGGATTTCTATGAAAATAAGCGATATTTAAGGGGAAAAACAGGGATTTCCATGAAAAAAAGCGATATTAAAGGAGAAAAACAGGGATTACTAAGAAAATAAGCGATATTTAAGGGGAAAAACAGGGATTTCTATGAAAATAGGCGATATTAAAGGGGAAAAACAGGGATTTCTATGAAAGTAAGCGATATTTCAGGGGAGAAACAGGGATTTCTATGAAAATCAGCGATATTTCAGGGGAAAAACAGGGATTTCTCAGACAAGAAGCGATATTTAAGGGGAAAAACAGGGATTTCTATGAAAATAAGCGATATTTCAGGGGAGAAACAGGGATTTCTATGAAAATAAGCGATATGTAAGGGGAAAAACAGGGATTTCTATGAAAATAAGCGAAATTAAGGTGGAAAAACTGGGATTTCTATGAAAATAAGCGATATTTTAGGTGAAAAACAGGGATTTCTATGAAAATCAGCGATATTTCAGGGGAAAAACAGGGATTTCTATGAAAATAAGCGATATTTAAGGGGAAAAGCAGGGATTTCTATGAAAATAAGCGATATTTCAGGAGAAAAACAGGGTTTTCTATGAAAATAAGCGATATTTCAGGGGAAAAACAGGGATTTCTATGAAAATAAGCGATATTTCAGGGGAGAAACAGGGATTTCTATGAAAATAAGCGATATGTAAAGGGAAAAACAGGGATTTCTATGAAAATAAGCGATATTTCAGGGGAAAAACAGGGATTTCTCTGACAATAAGCGATATTTCAGGGGAAAAACAGGGATTTCTATGAAAATAAGAGATATTTAAGGGGAAAAACAGGGATTTCTATGAAAATAAGCGAAATTAAGGTGGAAAAACAGGGATTTCTATGAAAATAAGCGATATTTAAGGGGAAAATCAGGGATTTCTATGAAAATAAGCGATATTTAAGGGGAAAAACAGGGATTTCTATGAAAATAAGCGATATTTCAGGGAAAAAAAGGGATTTCTATGAAAATAAGCGATATTTCAGGGGAAAAAAAGGGATTTCTATGAAAATAAGAGATATTTCAGGGGAAAAACAAGGATTTCCATGAAAGCAAGCGAAATTTAAGGGGAAAAACAGGGATTTCTATGAAAGTCAGCAATATTTCAGGGGAAAAACAGGGATTTCTATGAAAATAAGCGATATTTCAGGGGAAAAACAGGGATTTCTCTGACAATAAGCGATATTTCAGGGGAAAAACAGGGATTTCTATGAAAATAAGAGATATTTAAGGGGAAAAACAGGGATTTCTATGAAAATAAGCGAAATTAAGGTGGAAAAACAGGGATTTCTATGAAAATAAGCGATATTTAAGGGGAAAATCAGGGATTTCTATGAAAATAAGCGATATTTAAGGGGAAAAACAGGGATTTCTATGAAAATAAGCGATATTTCAGGGAAAAAAAGGGATTTCTATGAAAATAAGCGATATTTCAGGGGAAAAAAAGGGATTTCTATGAAAATAAGAGATATTTCAGGGGAAAAACAAGGATTTCCATGAAAGCAAGCGATATTTAAGGGGAAAAACAGGGATTTCTATGAAAATAGGCGATATTAAAGGGGAAAAACAGGGATTTCCATGAAAATCAGCGATATTTAAGGGGAAAAACAGGGATTTCTATGAAAATAGGCGATATTAAAGGGGAAAAACAGGGATTTCTATGAAAATAAGCAATATTTCAGGGGAAAAACAGGGATTTCTATGAAAATCAGCGATATTTAAGGGGAAAAACAGGGATTTCAATGAAAATAAGCGATATTTAAGGGGAAAAACAGGGATTTCTATGAAAATAAGCGATATTTAAGGGGAAAAACAGGGATTTCTATGAAAATAGGCGATATTAAAGGGGAAAAACAGGAATTTCTATGAAAGTAAGCGATATTTCAGGGGAGAAACAGGGATTTCTATGAAAATCAGCGATATTTCAGGGGAAAAACAGGGATTTCTCAGACAATAAGCGATATTTAAGGGGAAAAAAAGGGATTTCTATGAAAATAAACGATATTTAAGGGGAAAAACAGGGATTTCTCAGAAAATAAGCGATATTTAAGGGGAAAAACAGGGATTTCCATGAAAATAAGCGATATTTCAGGGGAAAAACTAGGATTTCTATGAAAATAAGCGATATTTAAGGGGAAAAACAGGGTTTTCTATGAAAATAAGCGATATTTAAGGGGAAAAACAGGGATTTCTCAGAAAATAAGCGATATTTCTGGGGAAAAACAGGGATTTCTATGAAAATAAGCGATATTTAAGGGGAAAAACAGGGTTTTCTATGAAAATAAGCGATATTTCAGGGGAAAAACAGGGATTCCTATGAAAATAAGCGAAATTAAGGGGAAAAACAGGGATTTCTATGAAAATAAGCGATTTTTTACGGGAAAAACAGGGATTTCTATGAAAATAAGCGATATTTCAGGGGAAAAGCAGGGATTTCTCTGACAATAAGCGATATTTCAGGGGAAAAACAGGGATTTCTATGAAAATAAGCGATATTTCAGGGGAAAAACAGGGATTTCTATGAAAATAAGCGATATTTTAGGGGAAAAACAGGGTTTTCTATGAAAATAAGCGATATTTCAGGGGAACAACAGGGATTTCTATGAAAATCAGCGATATTTTAGGGGAAAAACAGGGATTTCCATGAAAATAAGCGATATTTCAGGGGAAAAACAGGGATTTCTATGAAAATAAGCGATATTTCAGGGGAAAAACAGGGATTTCTATGAAAATAAGTGATATTTCAGGGGAAAATCAGGGATTTCTGTGAAAATAAGCGATATTTAAGGGGAAAAACAGGGTTTTCTATGAAAATAAGCGATATGTAAGGGGAAAAACAGGGATTTCTATGAAAATAAGCGATATTTAAGGGGAAAATCAGGGATTTCTCAGAAAATAAGCGATATTTCAGGGGAAAAACATAGATTTCTATGAAAATAGGCGATATTAAAGGGGAAAAACAGGGATTTCTATGAAAATCAGCGATATTTAAGGGGAGAAACAGGGATTTCTATGAAAATAGGCGATATTAAAGGGGAAAAACAGGGATTTCTATGAAAATGAGCGATATTTAAGGGGAAAAACAGGGATTTCTATGAAAATAAGCGATATTTAAGGGGAAAAACAGGGATTTCCATGAAAAAAAGCGATATTAAAGGAGAAAAACAGGGATTACTAAGAAAATAAGCGATATTTATGGGGAAAAACAGGGATTTCTATGAAAATAGGCGATATTAAAGGGGAAAAACAGGAATTTCTATGAAAGTAAGCGATATTTCAGGGGAGAAACAGGGATTTCTATGAAAATCAGCGATATTTCAGGGGAAAAACAGGGATTTCTCAGACAAGAAGCGATATTTAAGGGGAAAAACAGGGATTTCTATGAAAATAAGCGATATTTCAGGGGAGAAACAGGGATTTCTATGAAAATAAGCGATATGTAAGGGGAAAAACAGGGATTTCTATGAAAATAAGCGAAATTAAGGTGGAAAAACAGGGATTTCTATGAAAATAAGCGATATTTTAGGTGAAAAACAGGGATTTCTATGAAAATCAGCGATATTTCAGGGGAAAAACAGGGATTTCTATGAAAATAAGGGATATTTCAGGGGAAAAACAGGGATTTCTATGAAAATCAGCGATATTTAAGGGGAAAAACAGGGATTTCTATGAAAATAAGCGATATTTAAGGGGAAAAACAGGGATTTCTCAGCAAATGAGCGATATTTCAGGGGAAAAACAGGGATTTCTATGAAAATAAGCGATATTTCAGAGGAAAAACAGGGATTTCTATGAAAATAAGCGATATTTCAGGGGAAAAACAGGGATTTCTATGAAAATAAGCGATATTTCAGGGGAAAAACAGGGATTTCTATGAAAATAAGAGATATTTCAGGGGAAAAACAGGGATTTCTATGAAAATAAGCGATATTTCAGGGGAAAAACAGGGATTTCTATGAAAATAAGCGATATTTCAGGGGAAAAACAGGGATTTCTATGAAAATAAGCGATATTTCAGGGGAAAAACAGGGATTTCTATGAAAATAAGCGATATTTCAGGGAAAAAACAGGGATTTCTATGAAAATCAGCGATATTTCAGGGGAAAAACAGGGATTTCTATGAAAATCAGCGATATTTAAGGAGAAAAACAGGGATTTCTGTGAAAATAAGCGATATTTCAGGGGAAAAACAGGGATTTCCATGAAAATAAGCTATATTTCAGGAGAAAAACAGGGATTTCTATGAAAATCAGCGATATTTCAGGGGAAAAACAGGGATTTCTCAGAAAATAAGCGATATTTAAGGGGAGAAACAGGGATTTCTATGAAAATAAACGATATTTAAGGGGAAAAACAGGGATTTCTATGAAAATAAGCGATATTTCAGGGGAAAAACAGGGATTTCTCAGAAAATAAGCGATATTTAAGGGGAAAAACAGGGATATCTATGAAAATGAGCGATATTTAAGGGGAAAAACAGGGATTTCTATGAAAATAAGCGATATTTCAGGGGAAAAACAGGGATTTCTATGAAAATAAGCGATATTTCAGGGGAAAAACAGGGATTTCTATGAAAATAAGCGATATTTCAGGGGAAAAACAGGGATTTCTATGAAAATAAGCAATATTTTAGGGGAAAAACAGGGATTTCTATGAAAATCAGCGATATTTAAGGGGAAAATCAGGGATTTCTATGAAAATAAGCGATATTTAAGGTGAAAAACAGGGATTTCCATGAAAATCAGCGATATTTCAGGGGAAAAACAGGGATTTCTCATAAAATAAGCGATATTTCAGGGGAAAAACAGGGTTTTCTATGAAAATAAGCGATATTTAAGGGGAAAAACAGGGATTTCTATGAAAATAAGCGATATTTCAGGGGAAAAACAGGGATTTCTATGAAAATAGGCGATATTTCAGGAGAAAAACAGGGATTTCTATGAAAATAAGCGATATTTCAGGGGAGAAACAGGGATTTCTATGAAAATAAGCGATATTTCAGGGGAGAAACAGGGATTTCTATGAAAATAAGCGATATTTCAATGGAAAAACAGGGATATCTATGAAAATAAGCGATATTTAAGGGGAAAAACAGGGATTTCTATGAAAATCAGCGATATTTCAGGAGAAAAACAGGGATTTCTATGAAAATAAGCGATATTTCAGGGGAAAAACAGGGATTTCCATGAATATCAGCGATATTTAAGGGGAAAAACAGGGATTTCTCAGAAAATAAGTGATATTTAAGGGGAAAAACAGGGATTTCTATGAAAATAAGCGATATTTCAGGGGAAAAACAGGGATTTCTATGAAAGTAAGCGATATTTCAGGGGAAAAACAGGGATTTCTATGAAAATAAGCGATATTTAAGGGGAAAAACAGGGATTTCTCAGAAAATAAGCGATATTTCAGGGGAAAAACAGGGATTTCTGTGAAAATAAGTGATATTTCAGGGGAAAAACAGGGTTTTCTATGAAAATAAGCGATATTTATGTGGAAAAACAGGGATTTCTATGAAAATAAGCGATATTTATGGGGAAAAACAGGGATTTCTATGAAAATAAGCGATATTTAAGTGGAAAAACAGGGATTTCTATGAAAATAGGCGATATTTCAGGAGAAAAACAGGGATTTCTATGAAAATAAGCGATATTTCAGGGGAGAAACAGGGATTTCTATGAAAATAAGCGATATTTCAATGGAAAAACAAGGATATCTATGAAAATAAGCGATATTTTAGGTGAAAAACAGGGATTTCTATGAAAATCAGCGATATTTCAGGGGAAAAGCAGGGATATCTATGAAAATCAGCGATATTTCAGGGGAAAATCAGGGATTTCTGTGAAAATAAGCGATATTTAAGGGGAAAAACAGGGATTTCTATGGAAATAAGCGATATTTAAGGGGAAAAACAGGGATTTCTATGAAAATAAGCGAAATTAAAGTGGAAAAACAGGGATTTCCATGAATATCAGCGATATTTAAGGGGAAAAACTTGGATTTCTCAAAAAATAAGTGATATTTAAGGGGAAAATCAGGGATTTCCATGAAAGTAAGCGATATTTCAGGGGAAAAACAGGGATTTCCATGAAAG
This sequence comes from Tetrao urogallus, assembly GCF_951394365.1. NCBI lineage: Eukaryota > Metazoa > Chordata > Aves > Galliformes > Phasianidae > Tetrao > Tetrao urogallus. Next base: position 222,811 of record NW_027638894.1, on the reverse strand, counting down.
TAAGCGATATTTCAGGGGAAAAACAGGGATTTCTATGAAAATAAGCGATATTTAAGGGGAAAAACAGGGATTTCTCAGAAAATAAGCGATATTTAAGGGGAAAAACATAGATTTCTATGAAAATAAGCGATATTTCAGGGGAAAAACAGGGATTTCTATGAAAATAGGCGATATTAAAGGGGAAAAACAGGGATTTCCATGAAAATCAGCGATATTTAAGGGGAAAAACAGGGATTTCTATGAAAATAGGCGATATTAAAGGGGAAAAACAGGGATTTCTATGAAAATAAGCAATATTTCAGGGGAAAAACAGGGATTTCTATGAAAATCAGCGATATTTAAGGGGAAAAACAGGGATTTCTATGAAAATAAGCGATATTTAAGGGGAAAAACAGGGATTTCTATGAAAATAAGCGATATTTAAGGGGAAAAACAGGGATTTCTATGAAAATAGGCGATATTAAAGGGGAAAAACAGGAATTTCTATGAAAGTAAGCGATATTTCAGGGGAGAAACAGGGATTTCTATGAAAATCAGCGATATTTCAGGGGAAAAACAGGGATTTCTCAGACAATAAGCGATATTTAAGGGGAAAAAAAGGGATTTCTATGAAAATAAACGATATATAAGGGGAAAAACAGGGATTTCTATGAAAATAAGCGATATTTAAGGGGAAAAACAGGGATTTCCATGAAAATAAGCGATATTTCAGGGGAAAAACTAGGATTTCTATGAAAATAAGCGATATTTAAGGGGAAAAACAGGGTTTTCTATGAAAATAAGCGATATTTAAGGGGAAAAACAGGGATTTCTCAGAAAATAAGCGATATTTCTGGGGAAAAACAGGGATTTCTATGAAAATAAGCGATATTTAAGGGGAAAAACAGGGTTTTCTATGAAAATAAGCGATATTTCAGGGGAAAAACAGGGATTCCTATGAAAATAAGCGAAATTAAGGGGAAAAACAGGGATTTCTATGAAAATAAGCGATTTTTTACGGGAAAAACAGGGATTTCTATGAAAATAAGCGATATTTCAGGGGAAAAGCAGGGATTTCTCTGACAATAAGCGATATTTCAGGGGAAAAACAGGGATTTCTCATAAAATAAGCGATATTTCAGGGGAAAAACAGGGTTTTCTATGAAAATAAGCGATATTTAAGGGGAAAAACAGGGTTTTCTATGAAAATAAGCGATATTTAAGGGGAACAACAGGGATTTCTATGAAAATCAGCGATATTTTAGGGGAAAAACAGGGATTTCCATGAAAATAAGCGATATTTCAGGGGAAAAACAGGGATTTCTATGAAAATAAGCGATATTTCAGGGGAAAAACAGGGATTTCTATGAAAATAAGTGATATTTCAGGGGAAAATCAGGGATTTCTGTGAAAATAAGCGATATTTAAGGGGAAAAACAGGGATTTCTATGAAAATAAGCGATATGTAAGGGGAAAAACAGGGATTTCTATGAAAATAAGCGATATTTAAGGGGAAAATCAGGGATTTCTCAGAAAATAAGCGATATTTCAGGGGAAAAACATAGATTTCTATGAAAATAGGCGATATTAAAGGGGAAAAACAGGGATTTCTATGAAAATCAGCGATATTTAAGGGGAAAAACAGGGATTTCTATGAAAATAGGCGATATTAAAGGGGAAAAACAGGGATTTCTATGAAAATGAGCGATATTTAAGGGGAAAAACAGGGATTTCTATGAAAATAAGCGATATTTCAGGGGAAAAACAGGGATTTCCATGAAAAAAAGCGATATTAAAGGAGAAAAACAGGGATTACTAAGAAAATAAGCGATATTTATGGGGAAAAACAGGGATTTCTATGAAAATAGGCGATATTTCAGGGGAGAAACAGGGATTTCTATGAAAATCAGCGATATTTCAGGGGAAAAACAGGGATTTCTCAGACAAGAAGCGATATTTAAGGGGAAAAACAGGGATTTCTATGAAAATAAGCGATATTTCAGGGGAGAAACAGGGATTTCTCAGACAATAAGCGATATGTAAGGGGAAAAACAGGGATTTCTATGAAAATAAGCGAAATTAAGGTGGAAAAACAGGGATTTCTATGAAAATAAGCGATATTTTAGGTGAAAAACAGGGATTTCTATGAAAATCAGCGATATTTCAGGGGAAAAACAGGGATTTCTATGAAAATAAGGGATATTTCAGGGGAAAAACAGGGATTTCTATGAAAATCAGCGATATTTAAGGGGAAAAACAGGGATTTCTATGAAAATAAGCGATATTTAAGGGGAAAAACAGGGATTTCTCAGCAAATGAGCGATATTTCAGGGGAAAAACAGGGATTTCTATGAAAATAAGCGATATTTCAGAGGAAAAACAGGGATTTCTATGAAAATAAGCGATATTTCAGGGGAAAAACAGGGATTTCTATGAAAATAAGCGATATTTCAGGGGAAAAACAGGGATTTCTATGAAAATAAGCGATATTTCAGGGGAAAAACAGGGATTTCTATGAAAATAAGCGATATTTCAGGGGAAAAACAGGGATTTCTATGAAAATAAGCGATATTTCAGGGGAAAAACAGGGATTTCTATGAAAATAAGCGATATTTCAGGGGAAAAACAGGGATTTCTATGAAAATAAGCGATATTTCAGGGAAAAAACAGGGATTTCTATGAAAATCAGCGATATTTAAGGGGAAAAACAGGGATTTCTATGAAAATCAGCGATATTTAAGGAGAAAAACAGGGATTTCTGTGAAAATAAGCGATATTTCAGGGGAAAAACAGGGATTTCCATGAAAATAAGCTATATTTCAGGAGAAAAACAGGGATTTCTATGAAAATCAGCGATATTTCAGGGGAAAAACAGGGATTTCTCAGAAAATAAGCGATATTTAAGGGGAGAAACAGGGATTTCTATGAAAATAAACGATATTTAAGGGGAAAAACAGGGATTTCTATGAAAATAAGCGATATTTAAGGGGAAAAACAGGGATTTCTATGAAAATAGGCGATATTAAAGGGGAAAAACAGGAATTTCTATGAAAGTAAGCGATATTTCAGGGGAGAAACAGGGATTTCTATGAAAATCAGCGATATTTCAGGGGAAAAACAGGGATTTCTCAGACAATAAGCGATATTTAAGGGGAAAAAAAGGGATTTCTATGAAAATAAACGATATATAAGGGGAAAAACAGGGATTTCTCAGAAAATAAGCGATATTTATGGGGAAAAACAGGGATTTCCATGAAAATAAGCGATATTTCAGGGGAAAAACTAGGATTTCTATGAAAATAAGCGATATTTAAGGGGAAAAACAGGGTTTTCTATGAAAATAAGCGATATTTAAGGGGAAAAACAGGGATTTCTCAGAAAATAAGCGATATTTCTGGGGAAAAACAGGGATTTCTATGAAAATAAGCGATATTTAAGGGGAAAAACAGGGTTTTCTATGAAAATAAGCGATATTTCAGGGGAAAAACAGGGATTCCTATGAAAATAAGCGAAATTAAGGGGAAAAACAGGGATTTCTATGAAAATAAGCGATTTTTTACGGGAAAAACAGGGATTTCTATGAAAATAAGCGATATTTCAGGGGAAAAGCAGGGATTTCTCTGACAATAAGCGATATTTCAGGGGAAAAACAGGGATTTCTATGAAAATAAGCGATATTTCAGGGGAAAAACAGGGATTTCTATGAAAATAAGCGATATTTTAGGGGAAAAACAGGGTTTTCTATGAAAATAAGCGATATTTAAGGGGAACAACAGGGATTTCTATGAAAATCAGCGATATTTTAGGGGAAAAACAGGGATTTCCATGAAAATAAGCGATATTTCAGGGGAAAAACAGGGATTTCTATGAAAATAAGCGATATTTCAGGGGAAAAACAGGGATTTCTATGAAAATAAGTGATATTTCAGGGGAAAATCAGGGATTTCTGTGAAAATAAGCGATATTTAAGGGGAAAAACAGGGATTTCTATGAAAATAAGCGATATGTAAGGGGAAAAACAGGGATTTCTATGAAAATAAGCGATATTTAAGGGGAAAATCAGGGATTTCTCAGAAAATAAGCGATATTTCAGGGGAAAAACATAGATTTCTATGAAAATAGGCGATATTAAAGGGGAAAAACAGGGATTTCTATGAAAATCAGCGATATTTAAGGGGAAAAACAGGGATTTCTATGAAAATAGGCGATATTAAAGGGGAAAAACAGGGATTTCTATGAAAATGAGCGATATTTAAGGGGAAAAACAGGGATTTCTATGAAAATAAGCGATATTTAAGGGGAAAAACAGGGATTTCCATGAAAAAAAGCGATATTAAAGGAGAAAAACAGGGATTACTAAGAAAATAAGCGATATTTATGGGGAAAAACAGGGATTTCTATGAAAATAGGCGATATTTCAGGGGAAAAACAGGAATTTCTATGAAAGTAAGCGATATTTCAGGGGAGAAAAAGGGATTTCTATGAAAATCAGCGATATTTCAGGGGAAAAACAGGGATTTCTCAGACAAGAAGCGATATTTAAGGGGAAAAACAGGGATTTCTATGAAAATAAGCGATATTTCAGGGGAGAAACAGGGATTTCTATGAAAATAAGCGATATGTAAGGGGAAAAACAGGGATTTCTATGAAAATAAGCGAAATTAAGGTGGAAAAACAGGGATTTCTATGAAAATAAGCGATATTTTAGGTGAAAAACAGGGATTTCTATGAAAATCAGCGATATTTCAGGGGAAAAACAGGGATTTCTATGAAAATAAGCGATATTTAAGGGGAAAAACAGGGATTTCTCAGCAAATGAGCGATATTTCAGGGGAAAAACAGGGATTTCTATGAAAATAAGCGATATTTCAGAGGAAAAACAGGGATTTCTATGAAAATAAGCGATATTTCAGGGGAAAAACAGGGATTTCTATGAAAATAAGCGATATTTCAGGGGAAAAACAGGGATTTCTATGAAAATAAGCGATATTTCAGGGGAAAAACAGGGATTTCTATGAAAATAAGCGATATTTCAGGGGAAAAACAGGGATTTCTATGAAAATAAGCGATATTTCAGGGGAAAAACAGGGATTTCTATGAAAATAAGCGATATTTCAGGGGAAAAACAGGGATTTCTATGAAAATAAGCGATATTTCAGGGAAAAAACAGGGATTTCTATGAAAATCAGCGATATTTCAGGGGAAAAACAGGGATTTCTATGAAAATCAGCGATATTTAAGGAGAAAAACAGGGATTTCTGTGAAAATAAGCGATATTTCAGGGGAAAAACAGGGATTTCCATGAAAATAAGCTATATTTCAGGAGAAAAACAGGGATTTCTATGAAAATCAGCGATATTTCAGGGGAAAAACAGGGATTTCTCAGAAAATAAGCGATATTTAAGGGGAGAAACAGGGATTTCTATGAAAATAAACGATATTTAAGGGGAAAAACAGGGATTTCTATGAAAATAAGCGATATTTCAGGGGAAAAACAGGGATTTCTCAGAAAATAAGCGATATTTAAGGGGAAAAACAGGGATATCTATGAAAATGAGCGATATTTAAGGGGAAAAACAGGGATTTCTATGAAAATAAGCGATATTTCAGGGGAAAAACAGGGATTTCTATGAAAATAAGCGATATTTCAGGGGAAAAACAGGGATTTCTATGAAAATAAGCGATATTTAAGGGGAAAAACAGGGATTTCTATGAAAATAAGCAATATTTTAGGGGAAAAACAGGGATTTCTATGAAAATCAGCGATATTTAAGGGGAAAATCAGGGATTTCTATGAAAATAAGCGATATTTAAGGTGAAAAACAGGGATTTCCATGAAAATCAGCGATATTTCAGGGGAAAAACAGGGATTTCTCATAAAATAAGCGATATTTCAGGGGAAAAACAGGGTTTTCTATGAAAATAAGCGATATTTAAGGGGAAAAACAGGGATTTCTATGAAAATAAGCGATATTTAAGGGGAAAAACAGGGATTTCTATGAAAATAGGCGATATTTCAGGAGAAAAACAGGGATTTCTATGAAAATAAGCGATATTTCAGGGGAGAAACAGGGATTTCTATGAAAATAAGCGATATTTCAGGGGAGAAACAGGGATTTCTATGAAAATAAGCGATATTTCAATGGAAAAACAGGGATATCTATGAAAATAAGCGATATTTAAGGGGAAAAACAGGGATTTCTATGAAAATCAGCGATATTTCAGGAGAAAAACAGGGATTTCTATGAAAATAAGCGATATTTCAGGGGAAAAACAGGGATTTCCATGAATATCAGCGATATTTAAGGGGAAAAACAGGGATTTCTCAGAAAATAAGTGATATTTAAGGGGAAAAACAGGGATTTCTATGAAAATAAGCGATATTTCAGGGGAAAAACAGGGATTTCTATGAAAGTAAGCGATATTTCAGGGGAAAAACAGGGATTTCTATGAAAATAAGCGATATTTAAGGGGAAAAACAGGGATTTCTCAGAAAATAAGCGATATTTAATGGGAAAAACAGGGATTTCTGTGAAAATAAGTGATATTTCAGGGGAAAAACAGGGTTTTCTATGAAAATAAGCGATATTTATGTGGAAAAACAGGGATTTCTATGAAAATAAGCGATATTTATGGGGAAAAACAGGGATTTCTATGAAAATAAGCGATATTTCAGGGGAAAAACAGGGATTTCTATGAAAATAGGCGATATTTCAGGAGAAAAACAGGGATTTCTATGAAAATAAGCGATATTTCAGGGGAGAAACAGGGATTTCTATGAAAATAAGCGATATTTCAATGGAAAAACAAGGATATCTATGAAAATAAGCGATATTTTAGGTGAAAAACAGGGATTTCTATGAAAATCAGCGATATTTCAGGGGAAAAGCAGGGATATCTATGAAAATCAGCGATATTTCAGGGGAAAATCAGGGTTTTCTATGAAAATAAGCGATATTTCAGGGGAAAAACAGGGATTTCTATGGAAATAAGCGATATTTAAGGGGAAAAACAGGGATTTCTATGAAAATAAGCGAAATTAAAGTGGAAAAACAGGGATTTCCATGAATATCAGCGATATTTAAGGGGAAAAACTTGGATTTCTCAAAAAATAAGTGATATTTAAGGGGAAAATCAGGGATTTCCATGAAAGTAAGCGATATTTCAGGGGAAAAACAGGGATTTCCATGAAAGTAAGCGATATTTCAGGGGAAAAACAGGGATTTCTATGAAAATAAGCGATATTTAAGGGGAAAAACAGGGATTTCTCAGAAAATAAGCGATATTTAAGGGGAAAAACAGGGATTTCTATGAAAATAAGCGATATTTAAGGGCACAAACAGGGATTTCTATGAAAATCAGCGATATTTAAGGGGAAAAACAGGGATTTCTATGAAAATAAGCGAAATTAAAGTGGAAAAACAGGGATTTCATGAATATCAGCGATATTTAAGGGGAAAAACAGGGATTTCTATGAAAATAAGCGACATTTAAGGGGAAAAACAGGGATTTCTATGAAAATAAGCGATATTTCAGGAAAAACAGGGATTTCTATGAAAATAAGCGATATTTAAGGGGAAAAACAGGGATTTCTCAGAAAATAAGCGATATTTAAGGGGAAAAACAGGGATTTCTCAGAAAATAAGCGATATTTCAGGGGAAAAACAGGGATTTCTGTGAAAATAAGCGATATTTAAGGGCACAAACAGGGATTTCTATGAAAATCAGCGATATTTAAGGGGAAAAACAGGGATTTCTATGAAAATAAGCGATATTTCAGGGGAAAAACAGGGATTTCTCAGAAAATAAGCGATATTTCAGGGGAAAAACGGGGATTTCTATGAAAATAAGCGATATTTAAGGGGAAAAACAGGGATTTCTACGAAAATAAGCGATATTTAAGGGCACAAACAGGGATTTCTATGAAAATAAGCGATATTTAAGGGGAAAAACAGGGATTTCTATGAAAATAAGCGATATTTCAGGGGAAAAACAGGGATTTCCATGAATATCAGCGATATTTAAGGGGAAAAACAGGGATTTCTCAGAAAATAAGTGATATTTAAGGGGAAAAACAGGGATTTCTGTGAAAATAAGCGATATTTCAGGGGAAAAACAGGGATTTCTATGAAAGTAAGCGATATTTCAGGGGAAAAACAGGGATTTCTATGAAAATAAGCGATATTTCAGGGGAGAAACAGGGATTTCTATGAAAATAAGCGATATTTCAGGGGAAAAACAGGGATTTCTGTGAAAATAAGCGATATTTAAGGGGAAAAACAGGGATTTCTATGAAAATAAGCGATATTTAAGGGGAAAAACAGGGATTTCTCAGAAAATAAGCGATATTTAAGGGGAAAAACAGGGATTTCTATGAAAATAAGCGATATTTCAGGGGAAAAACAGGGATTTCTCAGAAAATAAGCGATATTTAAGGGGAGAAACGGGGATTTCTACGAAAATAAGCGATATTTAAGTGGAAAAACTAGGATTTCTATGGACATTAGTGGTATTTAAGGGGAAAAAACGGGTTAGGGTTAGGGATAGGGTTGGGGTTAGGGTAGGTTTAGGATTAGGGTTAGGGTTAGGGTTAGGGTTAGGGTTAGGGTTAAGGTAGGGTTAGGGTTAGGGTTAGGGTTAGGGTTAGGGTTAGGGTTAGGGTTAGGGTTAGGGTTAGGGTTAGGGTTAGGGTTAGATTTAGGGTTAGGGTTAGGGTTAGGGTTAGGGTTAGGGTTAGGGTTAGGGTTAGGGTTAGGGTTAGGGTTAGGGTTAGTGTAGGGTTAGGGTTAGGGTTAGGGTTAGGGTTAGGGTTAAGGTTAGGGTTAGGGTTACGGTTAGGGTAAGGGTTAGGGTGAGGGTTAGGGTTAAGGGTTAGGGTTAGGGTTAGGGTTAGGGTTAGTGTTAGGGTTAGGGAATATAAGCGATATTTTAGGGGTCAAACAGGGATTTCTGGGAAAATAAGAGAAATTTTAGTGGAAAAATGGGGATTTCTATGAAAATAAGCGATATATAAGGGGAAAAACAGGGATTTCTATGAAAATAAGCGATATTTAAGGGGAAAAACAGGGATTTCTATGAAAATAAGCGATATTTCATGGGAAAAACAGGGATTTCTATGAAAATAAGCGATATTTCAGGGGAGAAACAGGGATTTCTATGAAAATAAGCGATATTTAAGGGGAGAAACAGGGATTTTTATGAAAATAAGCGATATTTCAGGGGAAAAACAGGGATTTCTAGGAAAATCAGCGATACTTAAGGGGAAAAACAGGGATTTCTATGAAAATAAGCGATATTTAAGGGGAAAAACAGGGATTTCTATGAAAATAAGCGATATTTCAGGAGAAAAACAGGGATTTCTATGAAAATAAGCGATATTTCAGTGGAGAAACAGGGATTTCTATGAAAATAAGCGATATTTAATGGGAAAAACAGGGATTTCTATGAAAATAAGTGATATTTCAATGGAAAAACAGGGATATCTATGAAAATAAGCGATATTTTAGGTGAAAAACAGGGATTTCTATGAAAATCAGCGATATTTCAGGGGAAAAGCAGGGATATCTATGAAAATCAGCGATATTTAAGGGGAAAATCAGGGATTTCTGTGAAAATAAGCGATATTTCAGGGGAAAAACAGGGATTTCTCAGAAAATAAGCGATATTTCAGGGGAAAAACAGGGATTTCTACGAAAATACGCAATATTTCAGGGGAAAAACAGGGATTTCTATGAAAATCAGCGATATTTTAGGGGAAAAACAGGGATTTCTATGAAAGTAAGCGATATTTCAGGGGAAAAACAGCGATTTCTATGAAAACAAGCGATATTAAAGGGGAAAAACAGGGATTTCTATGAAAATAAGCGATATTTCAGGGGAAAAACAGGGATTTCTATGAAAATAAGCGATATTTCAGGGGAAAATCAGGGATTTCTCAGACAATGAGCGATATTTCAGGGGAAAAACAGGGATTTCTATGAAAATAAGCGATATTTCAGGGGAAAAACAGGGATTTCTATGAAAATAAGCGATATTTAACGGGAAAAAAAGGGATTTCTATGAAAATAAGCGATATTTCAGGGGAAAAACAGGGATTTCTATTAAAATGAGCGATATTTCAGGGGAAAAACAGGGATTTCTCAGAAAATAAGCGAAATTAAGGTGGAAAAACAGGGATTTCTATGAAAATGAGCGATATTTAAAGAGAAAAACAGGGATTTCTATGAAAATGAGCGATATTTCAGGGGAAAAACAGGGATTTCTATGAAAATAAGCGATATTTAAGGGGAAAATCAGGGATTTCTATGAAAATAAGCGATACTTAAGGGGAAAAACAGGGATTTCTATGAAAATAAGCGATATTTCAGGGGAAAAACAGGGATTTCCATGAAAATAAGTGATATTTCAGGTGAAAAACAGGGATATCTATGAAAATCAGCGATATTTAAGGGGAAAATCAGGGATTTCTATGAAAATAAGCGATATTTAAGGGGAAAAACAGGGTTTTCTATGAAAATAAGCGATATTTCAGGGGAAAAACAGGGATTTCTATGAAAATCAGCGATATTAAAGGGGAAAAACAGGGATTTCTATGAAAATAAGGGATATTTCAGGGGAAAAACAGGGATTTCTATGAAAATAAGCGATATTTAAGGGGAAAAACAGGGATTTCTCAGAAAATAAGCGATATTTAAGGGGAAAAACAGGGATTTCTATGAAAATAAGCGATATTTCAGGGGAAAAACAGGGATTTCTCAGAAAATGAGCGATATTTAAGGGGAAAAACAGGGATTTCTATGAAAATAAGCGATATTTAAGGGGAAAAACAGGGATTTCTCAGAAAATAAGCGATATTTAAAGGGAAAAACAGAGATTTCTATGAAAATAAGCAATATTTAAAGGGAAAAACAGGGATTTCTATGAAAATAAGCGATATTTAAGGGGAAAAACAGGGATTTCTATGAAAATAAGCGATATTTAAGGGGAAAAACAGGGATATCTATGAAAATAAGCGAAATTAAGGTGGAAAAACGGATTTCTCAGAAAATAAGCGATATTTCAGGGGAAAAGCAGGGTTTTCTGTGAAAATAAGCGATATTTCAGGGGAAAAACAGGGATTTCTATGAAAATAAGCGATATTTCAGGAAAAACAGGGATTTCTATGAAAATAAGCGATATTTCAGGGGAAAAACAGGGATTTCCATGAAAATAAGCGATATTTCAGGGGGAAAACAGGGATTTCTATGAAAAAAAGCGATATTTAAGGGGAAAAACAGGGATTTCTATGAAAATAAGCGATATTTCAGGGGAAAAACAGGGATTTCTATGAAAATCAGCGATATTTAAGTGGAAAAACAGGGATTTCTATGAAAATAAGCGATATTTAACGGGAAAATCCGGGATTTCTATGAAAATAAGCGATATTTCAGGGGAGAAACAGGGATTTCTATGAAAATAAGCGATATATTAGGTGAAAAACAGGGATTTCTATGAAAATAAGTGATATTTCAGGGGAAAAACAGGGATTTCTCAGTCAATAAGCGATATTTAAGGGGAAAAACAGAGATTTCTATGAAAATAGGCGATATTAAAGGGGAAAAACAGGGATTTCTCTGAAATTAAGCGATATTTCAGGGGAAAAACAGGGATTTCTACGAAAACAAGCGATATTTCAGGGGAAAAACAGGGATTTCTATGAAAATAAGCTATATTTCAGGAGAAAAACAGGGATTTCTATGAAAATAAGCGATATTTCAGGGGAAAAACAGGGATTTCTATGAAAATAAGCGATATTTCAGGGGAAAAACAGGGATTTCTATGAAAATAAGCGAAATTAAGGTGGAAAAACAGGGATTTCTATGAAAATGAGCGATATTTAAGGAGAAAAACAGGGATTTCTCAGAAAATAAGCGATATTTCAGGGGAAAAACAGGGATTTCTATGAAAATAAGCGATATTTAAGGGGAAAAACAGGGATATCTATGAAAATCAGCGATATTTAAGGGGAAAATCAGGGATTTCTGTGAAAATAAGCGATATTTCAGGGGAAAAACAGGGATTTCTATGAAAATAAGCAATATTTCAGGGGAAAAACAGGGATTTCTATGAAAATAAGTGATATTTAAGGGGAAAAACAGGGATTTCTGGGAAAATAAGAGAAATTTAAGGAGAAAAACAGGGATTTCTATGAAAATAAGCGATATTTAAGGGGAAAATCAGGGATTTCTATGAAAATAAGCGATTTTTTACGGGATAAACAGGGATTTCTCAGACAATAAGCGATATTTCAGGGGAAAAACAGGGATTTCTATGAAAATAAGCGATATTTCAGGGGAAAAACAGGGATTTCTATGAAAATAAGCGATATTTAAGGGGAAAAACAGGGATTTCTCAGAAAATAAGTGATATTTCAGGGGAAAAACAGGGATTTCTATGAAAATAAGCAATATTTAAAGGGAAAAACAGGGATTTCTATGAAAATAAGCGATATTTAAGGTGAAAAACAGGGATATCCATGAAAATCAGCGATATTTATGGGGAAAATAAGGGATTTCCATGAAAATCAGCGATATTTAAGGGGAAAATCAGGGATTTCTATGAAAATGAGCGATATTTCAGGGGAAAAACAGGGATTTCTATGAAAATAAGCGATATTTAAGGGGAAAAACAGGCATTTCTATGAAAATAAGCGATATTTCAGGGGAAAAACAGGGATTTCTCAGTCAATAAGCGATATTTAAGGGGAAAAACAGAGATTTCTATGAAAATAGGCGATATTTCAGGGGAAAAACAGGGATTTCTGTGAAATTAAGCGATATTTCAGGGGAAAAACAGGGATTTCTATGAAAATAAGCGATATTTCAGGGGAAAAACAGGGATTTCTATGAAAATAAGCGATATTTCAGGAGAAAAACAGGGATTTCTCAGAAAATAAGCGATATTTAAGGGGAAAAACAGGGATTTCTATGAAAATAAGCGATATTTCAGGGGAAAAACAGGGATTTCTAAGAAAACAAGCTATTTTTTACGGGAAAATCAGGGATTTCTCAGACAATAAGCGATATTTAAGGGGAAAAAAAGGGATTTCAATGAAAATAAGCGATATTTAAGGGGGAAAACAGGGATTTCTATTAAAATGAGCGATATTTCAGGGGAAAAACAGGGATTTCTCAGAAAATAAGCGATATTTCAGGGGGAAAACAGGGATTTCTCAGAAAATAAGCGATATTTAAGGAGAAAAACAGGGATTTCTCAGAAAATGAGCGATATTTCAGGGGAAAAACAGGGATTTCTATGAAAATAAGCGATATTTAAGGGGAAAATCAGGGATTTCTATGAAAATGAGCGATATTTAAGGGGAAAAACAGGGATTTCTATGAAAATAAGCGATATTTAAGGGGAAAAACAGGGATTTCTATGAAAATAAGCGATATTTAAGGGGAAAAACAGGGATTTCTATGAAAATAAGCGATATTTAAGGGGAAAAACAGGGATTTCTATGAAAATAAGGGATATTTCAGGGGAGAAACAGGGTTTTCTATGAAAATAAGCGATATTTCAGGGGAAAAACAGGGATTTCTATGAAAATAAGCGATATTTAAGGGGAAAATCAGGGATTTCTATGAAAATAAGCGATATTTAATGGGAAAAACAGGGATTTCTATGAAAATAAGCGATATTTAAGGGGAAAAACAGGGATTTCTATGAAAATAAGCGATATTTAAGGGGAAAAACAGGGATTTCCACAAAAATAAGCTATATTTCAGGGGAAAAACAGGGATTTCTATGAAAATAAGCGATATTTCAGGGGAAAAACAGGGATTTCTATGAAAATAAGCTATATTTCAGGAGAAAAACAGGGATTTCTATGAAAATCAGCGATATTTCAGGGGAAAAACAGGGATTTCTCAGAAAATAAGCGATATTTAAGGGGAAAAACAGGGATTTCTATGAAAATAAGCGAAATTAAGGTGGAAAAACAGGGATTTCTATGAAAATGAGCGATATTTAAGGAGAAAAACAGGGATTTCTATGAAAATAAGCGATATTTAAGGGGAAAAACAGGGATTTCCATGAAAATAAGCGATATTTAAGGGGAAAAACAGGGATTTCTATGAAAATAAGCGATATTTAAGGGGAAAAACAGGGATTTCTATGAAAATAAGCGATATTTAAGGGGAAAAACAGGGATTTCTATGAAAATAAGGGATATTTCAGGGGAGAAACAGGGTTTTCTATGAAAATAAGCGATATTTCAGGGGAAAAACAGGGATTTCTATGAAAATAAGCGATATTTAAGGGGAAAATCAGGGATTTCTATGAAAATAAGCGATATTTAATGGGAAAAACAGGGATTTCTATGAAAATAAGCGATATTTCAGGGGAAAAACAGGGATTTCTATGAAAATAAGCGATATTTCAGGGGAAAAACAGGGATTTCTATGAAAATAAGCGATATTAAAGGGGAAAAACAGGGATTTCTATGAAAATGAGCGATATTTCAGGGGAAAAACCGGGATTTCTATGAAAATAAGCGATATTTCAGAGGAAAAACAGGGATTTCTATGAAAATAAGCGATATTTCAGGGGAAAAACAGGGATTTCTATGAAAATAAGCTATATTTCAGGAGAAAAACAGGGATTTCTATGAAAATCAGCGATATTTCAGGGGAAAAACAGGGATTTCTCAGAAAATAAGCGATATTTAAGGGGAAAAACAGGGATTTCTATGAAAATAAGCGAAATTAAGGTGGAAAAACAGGGATTTCTATGAAAATGAGCGATATTTAAGGAGAAAAACAGGGATTTCTATGAAAATAAGCGATATTTAAGGGGAAAAACAGGGATATCTATGAAAATAAGCGATATTTAAGGGGAAAATCAGGGATTTCTGTGACAATAAGCGATATTTCAGGGGAAAAACAGGGATTTCTATGAAAATAAGCGATATTTCAGGGGAGAAACAGGGATTTCTCAGAAAATAAGCGATATTTCAGGGGAAAAACAGGGATTTCTATGAAAATAAGCGATATTTAAGGGGAAAATCAGGGATTTCTCAGAAAATAAGCGATATTTAAGGGGAAAAACAGGGATTTCTATGAAAATAAGCGATATTTAAGGAGAAAAACAGGGATTTCTATGAAAATAAGCGATATTTAAGGGGAAAAACAGGAATTTCTATGAAAATAAGCGATATTTCAGGAGAAAAACAGGGATTTCTCAGTCAATAAGCGATATTTCAGGGGAAAAACAGAGATTTCAATGAAAATAGGCGATATTAAAGGGGAAAAACAGGGATTTCTGTGAAATTAAGCGATATTTCAGGGGAAAAACAGGGATTTCTATGAAAATAAGCGATATTTCAGGGGAAAAACAGGGTTTTCTGTGAAAATGAGCGATATTTCAGGGGAAAAACAGGGATTTCTATGAAAATAAGCGATATTTAGGGGAAAAACAGGGATTTCCATGAAAATCAGCGATATTTCAGGGGAAAAACAGGGATTTCTATGAAAATAAGCGATATTTAAGGGGAAAAACAGGGATTTCTCAGAAAATAAGCGAAATTAAGGTGGAAAAATAGGGATTTCTATGAAAATAAGCGATATTTCAGGGGAAAATCAGTGATTTCTATGAAAATGAGCGATATTTAAGGGGAAAAACAGGGATTTCTCAGAAAATAAGCGATATTTAAGGGGAAAAACAGGGATTTCTATGAAAATAAGCGATATTTAAGGGGAAAAACAGGGATATCTATGAAAATAAGCGAAATTAAGGTGGAAAAACAGGGATTTCTGTGAAAATAAGCGATATTTCAGGGGAAAAACAGGGATTTCCATGAAAATAAGCGATATTTAAGGGGAAAAACAGGGATTTCTATGAAAATAAGCGATATTTCAGGAGAAAAACAGGGATTTCTAAGAAAATCAGCGATATTTAAGGGGAAAATCAGGGATTTCTCAGAAAATAAGCGATATTTAAGGGGAAAAACAGGGATTTCTATGAAAATAAGCGATATTTAAGGGGAAAAACAGGGATTTCTATGAAAATGAGCGATATTTCAGGGGAAAAACAGGGATTTCTATGAAAATAAGCGATATTTCAGGGGAAAAACAGGGATTTCTATGAAAATAAGCGATATTTAAGAAGAAAATCAGGGATTTCTATGAAAATAAGCGATATTTCAGGGTAGAAGCAGGGATTTCTATGAAAATAAGCGATATTTAAGGGGAAAAACAGGGATTTCTATGAAAATAAGCGAAATTAAGGTGGAAAAACAGGGATTTCTATGAAAATGAGCGATATTTAAGGGGAAAATCAGGGATTTCTCAGAAAATGAGCGATATTTAAGGGGAAAAACAGGGATTTCTATGAAAATAAGCGATATTTAAGGGGAAAAACAGGGATTTCTATGAAAATAAGCGATATTTCAGGGGAAAAACAGGGATATCTATGAAAATAAGCGAAATTAAGGTGGAAAAACAGGGATTTCTGTGAAAATAAGCGATATTTCAGGGGAAAAACAGGGTTTTCTGTGAAAATAAGCGATATTTCAGGGGAAAAACAGGGATTTCTATGAAAATAAGTGATATCTAAGGAGAAAAACAGGGATTTCTAAGAAAATGAGCGATATTTAAGGGGAAAATCAGGGATTTCTCAGAAAATAAGCGATATTTAAGGGGAAAAACAGGGATTTCTATCAAAATAAGCGATATTTAAGGGGAAAAACAGGGATTTCTATGAAAATGAGCGATATTTCAGGGGAAAAACAGGGATTTCTATGAAAATAAGCGATATTTCAGGGGAAAAACAGGGATTTCTCAGAAAATAAGCGATATTTAAGAAGAAAATCAGGGATTTCTATGAAAATAAGCGATATTTCAGGGGAGAAGCAGGGATTTCTATGAAAATAAGCGATATTTAAGGGGAAAAACAGGGATTTCTATGAAAATAAGCGATATTTCAGGGGAAAAACAGGGATTTCTCAGAAAATAAGCGATATTTCAGGGGAAAAACAGGGATTTCTATGAAAATAAGCGATATTTCAGGGGAAAAACAGGGATTTCTATGAAAATAAGCGAAATTAAGGTGGAAAAACAGGGATTTCTATGAAAATAAGCGATATTTCAGGGGAAAAACAGGGATTTCTATGAAAATAAGCGATATTTAAGGGGAAAATCAGGGATTTCTCAGAAAATGAGCGATATTTAAGGGGAAAAACAGGGATTTCTCAGAAAATAAGCGATATTTAAGGGGAAAAACAGGGATTTCTATGAAAATAAGCGATATTTCAGGGGAAAAACAGGGATTTCTATGAAAATAAGCGAAATTAAGGTGGAAAAACAGGGATTTCTGTGAAAATGAGCAATATTTCAGGGGAAAAACAGGGTTTTCTGTGAAAATAAGCGATATTTCAGGGGAAAAACAGGGATTTCTATGAAAATAAGCGATATTTCAGGAGAAAAACAGGGATTTCTATGAAAATAAGCGATATTTAAGGGGAAAATCAGGGATTTCTCAGAAAATAAGCGATATTTAAGGGGAAAAACAGGGATTTCTATGAAAATAAGCGATATTTGAGGGGAAAAACAGGGATTTCTTAGAAAATAAGTGAAATTAAGGGGAAAAACAGGGATTTCTATGAAAATAAGCGATATTTAAGGGGAAAAACAGGGATTTCTATGAAAATAAGCGATATTTAAGAAGAAAATCAGGGATTTCTATGAAAATAAGCGATATTTCAGGGGAGAAGCAGGGATTTCTATGAAAATAAGCGATATTTAAGGGGAAAAACAGGGATTTCTATGAAAATAAGCGAAATTAAGGTGGAAAAACAGGGATTTCTCAGAAAATAAGCGAAATTAAGGTGGAAAAACAGGGATTTCTATGAAAATAAGCGATATTTCAGGGGAAAAACAGGGATTTCTATGAAAATAAGCGAAATTAAGGTGGAAAAACAGGGATTTCTATGAAAATAAGCGATATTTCAGTGGAAAAACAGGGATTTCTCAGAAAATGAGCGATATTTAAGGGGAAAAACAGGGATTTCTCAGAAAATGAGCGATATTTCAGGGGAAAAACAGGGATTTCTATGAAAATAAGCGATATTTAAGGGGAAAAACAGGGATTTCTATGAAAATAAGCGATATTTAAGAAGAAAATCAGGGATTTCTATGAAAATAAGCGATATTTCAGGGGAAAAACAGGGATTTCTATGAAAATAAGCTATATTTCAGGAGAAAAACAGGGATTTCTATGAAAATCAGCGATATTTCAGGGGAAAAACAGGGATTTCTCAGAAAATAAGCGATATTTAAGGGGAAAAACAGGGATTTCTATGAAAATAAGCGAAATTAAGGTGGAAAAACAGGGATTTCTATGAAAATGAGCGATATTTAAGGAGAAAAACAGGGATTTCTATGAAAATAAGCGATATTTAAGGGGAAAAACAGGGATTTCCATGAAAATAAGCGATATTTCAGGGGAAAAACAGGGATTTCTATGAAAATAAGCGATATTTAAGGGGAAAAACAGGGATTTCTATGAAAATAAGCGATATTTAAGGGGAAAAACAGGGATTTCTATGAAAATAAGGGATATTTCAGGGGAGAAACAGGGTTTTCTATGAAAATAAGCGATATTTCAGGGGAAAAACAGGGATTTCTATGAAAATAAGCGATATTTAAGGGGAAAATCAGGGATTTCTATGAAAATAAGCGATATTTAATGGGAAAAACAGGGATTTCTATGAAAATAAGCGATATTTAAGGGGAAAAACAGGGATTTCTATGAAAATAAGCGATATTTAAGGGGAAAAACAGGGATTTCCACAAAAATAAGCGATATTTCAGGGGAAAAACAGGGATTTCTATGAAAATAAGCGATATTTCAGGGGAAAAACAGGGATTTCTATGAAAATAAGCTATATTTCAGGAGAAAAACAGGGATTTCTATGAAAATCAGCGATATTTCAGGGGAAAAACAGGGATTTCTCAGAAAATAAGCGATATTTAAGGGGAAAAACAGGGATTTCTATGAAAATAAGCGAAATTAAGGTGGAAAAACAGGGATTTCTATGAAAATGAGCGATATTTAAGGAGAAAAACAGGGATTTCTATGAAAATAAGCGATATTTAAGGGGAAAAACAGGGATATCTATGAAAATAAGCGATATTTAAGGGGAAAATCAGGGATTTCTGTGACAATAAGCGATATTTCAGGGGAAAAACAGGGATTTCTATGAAAATAAGCGATATTTCAGGGGAGAAACAGGGATTTCTCAGAAAATAAGCGATATTTCAGGGGAAAAACAGGGATTTCTATGAAAATAAGCGATATTTAAGGGGAAAATCAGGGATTTCTCAGAAAATAAGCGATATTTAAGGGGAAAAACAGGGATTTCTATGAAAATAAGCGATATTTAAGGAGAAAAACAGGGATTTCTATGAAAATAAGCGATATTTAAGGGGAAAAACAGGAATTTCTATGAAAATAAGCGATATTTCAGGAGAAAAACAGGGATTTCTCAGTCAATAAGCGATATTTCAGGGGAAAAACAGAGATTTCAATGAAAATAGGCGATATTAAAGGGGAAAAACAGGGATTTCTGTGAAATTAAGCGATATTTCAGGGGAAAAACAGGGATTTCTATGAAAATAAGCGATATTTCAGGGGAAAAACAGGGTTTTCTGTGAAAATGAGCGATATTTCAGGGGAAAAACAGGGATTTCTATGAAAATAAGCGATATTTAGGGGAAAAACAGGGATTTCCATGAAAATCAGCGATATTTCAGGGGAAAAACAGGGATTTCTATGAAAATAAGCGATATTTAAGGGGAAAAACAGGGATTTCTCAGAAAATAAGCGAAATTAAGGTGGAAAAATAGGGATTTCTATGAAAATAAGCGATATTTCAGGGGAAAATCAGTGATTTCTATGAAAATGAGCGATATTTAAGGGGAAAAACAGGGATTTCTCAGAAAATAAGCGATATTTAAGGGGAAAAACAGGGATTTCTATGAAAATAAGCGATATTTAAGGGGAAAAACAGGGATATCTATGAAAATAAGCGAAATTAAGGTGGAAAAACAGGGATTTCTGTGAAAATAAGCGATATTTCAGGGGAAAAACAGGGATTTCCATGAAAATAAGCGATATTTAAGGGGAAAAACAGGGATTTCTATGAAAATAAGCGATATTTCAGGAGAAAAACAGGGATTTCTAAGAAAATCAGCGATATTTAAGGGGAAAATCAGGGATTTCTCAGAAAATAAGCGATATTTAAGGGGAAAAACAGGGATTTCTATGAAAATAAGCGATATTTAAGGGGAAAAACAGGGATTTCTATGAAAATGAGCGATATTTCAGGGGAAAAACAGGGATTTCTATGAAAATAAGCGATATTTCAGGGGAAAAACAGGGATTTCTATGAAAATAAGCGATATTTAAGAAGAAAATCAGGGATTTCTATGAAAATAAGCGATATTTCAGGGTAGAAGCAGGGATTTCTATGAAAATAAGCGATATTTAAGGGGAAAAACAGGGATTTCTATGAAAATAAGCGAAATTAAGGTGGAAAAACAGGGATTTCTATGAAAATGAGCGATATTTAAGGGGAAAATCAGGGATTTCTCAGAAAATGAGCGATATTTAAGGGGAAAAACAGGGATTTCTATGAAAATAAGCGATATTTAAGGGGAAAAACAGGGATTTCTATGAAAATAAGCGATATTTCAGGGGAAAAACAGGGATATCTATGAAAATAAGCGAAATTAAGGTGGAAAAACAGGGATTTCTGTGAAAATAAGCGATATTTCAGGGGAAAAACAGGGTTTTCTGTGAAAATAAGCGATATTTCAGGGGAAAAACAGGGATTTCTATGAAAATAAGTGATATCTAAGGAGAAAAACAGGGATTTCTAAGAAAATGAGCGATATTTAAGGGGAAAATCAGGGATTTCTCAGAAAATAAGCGATATTTCAGGGGAAAAACAGGGATTTCTATCAAAATAAGCGATATTTAAGGGGAAAAACAGGGATTTCTATGAAAATGAGCGATATTTCAGGGGAAAAACAGGGATTTCTATGAAAATAAGCGATATTTCAGGGGAAAAACAGGGATTTCTCAGAAAATAAGCGATATTTAAGAAGAAAATCAGGGATTTCTATGAAAATAAGCGATATTTCAGGGGAGAAGCAGGGATTTCTATGAAAATAAGCGATATTTAAGGGGAAAAACAGGGATTTCTATGAAAATAAGCGATATTTCAGGGGAAAAACAGGGATTTCTCAGAAAATAAGCGATATTTCAGGGGAAAAACAGGGATTTCTATGAAAATAAGCGATATTTCAGGGGAAAAACAGGGATTTCTATGAAAATAAGCGAAATTAAGGTGGAAAAACAGGGATTTCTATGAAAATAAGCGATATTTCAGGGGAAAAACAGGGATTTCTATGAAAATAAGCGATATTTAAGGGGAAAATCAGGGATTTCTCAGAAAATGAGCGATATTTAAGGGGAAAAACAGGGATTTCTCAGAAAATAAGCGATATTTAAGGGGAAAAACAGGGATTTCTATGAAAATAAGCGATATTTCAGGGGAAAAACAGGGATTTCTATGAAAATAAGCGAAATTAAGGTGGAAAAACAGGGATTTCTGTGAAAATGAGCAATATTTCAGGGGAAAAACAGGGTTTTCTGTGAAAATAAGCGATATTTCAGGGGAAAAACAGGGATTTCTATGAAAATAAGCGATATTTCAGGAGAAAAACAGGGATTTCTATGAAAATAAGCGATATTTAAGGGGAAAATCAGGGATTTCTCAGAAAATAAGCGATATTTAAGGGGAAAAACAGGGATTTCTATGAAAATAAGCGATATTTGAGGGGAAAAACAGGGATTTCTTAGAAAATAAGTGAAATTAAGGGGAAAAACAGGGATTTCTATGAAAATAAGCGATATTTAAGGGGAAAAACAGGGATTTCTATGAAAATAAGCGATATTTAAGAAGAAAATCAGGGATTTCTATGAAAATAAGCGATATTTCAGGGGAGAAGCAGGGATTTCTATGAAAATAAGCGATATTTAAGGGGAAAAACAGGGATTTCTATGAAAATAAGCGAAATTAAGGTGGAAAAACAGGGATTTCTCAGAAAATAAGCGAAATTAAGGTGGAAAAACAGGGATTTCTATGAAAATAAGCGATATTTCAGGGGAAAAACAGGGATTTCTATGAAAATAAGCGAAATTAAGGTGGAAAAACAGGGATTTCTATGAAAATAAGCGATATTTCAGTGGAAAAACAGGGATTTCTCAGAAAATGAGCGATATTTAAGGGGAAAAACAGGGATTTCTCAGAAAATGAGCGATATTTCAGGGGAAAAACAGGGATTTCTATGAAAATAAGCGATATTTAAGGGGAAAAACAGGGATTTCTATGAAAATAAGCGATATTTAAGAAGAAAATCAGGGATTTCTATGAAAATAAGCGATATTTCAGGGGAGAAGCAGGGATTTCTATGAAAATAAGCGATATTTAAGGGGAAAAACAGGGATTTCTATGAAAATAAGCGAAATTAAGGTGGAAAAACAGGGATTTCTATGAAAATGAGCGATATTTAAGGGGAAAATCAGGGATTTCTCAGAAAATGAGCGATATTTAAGGGGAAAAACAGGGATTTCTATGAAAATAAGCGATATTTAAGGGGAAAAGCAGGGATTTCTATGAAAATAAGCGATATTTCAGGGGAAAAACAGGGATATCTATGAAAATAAGCGAAATTAAGGTGGAAAAACAGGGATTTCTGTGAAAATAAGCGATATTTCAGGGGAAAAACAGGGTTTTCTGTGAAAATAAGCGATATTTCAGGGGAAAAACAGGGATTTCTATGAAAATAAGCGATATTTCAGGAGAAAAACAGGGATTTCTAAGAAAATCAGCGATATTTAAGGGGAAAATCAGGGATTTCTCAGAAATTAAGCGATATTTAAGGGGAAAAAC
The DNA here is from genome assembly GCF_951394365.1 of Tetrao urogallus. NCBI lineage: Eukaryota > Metazoa > Chordata > Aves > Galliformes > Phasianidae > Tetrao > Tetrao urogallus. The sequence continues at coordinate 199,836 of NW_027638894.1, read as the reverse complement.
AGGGATTTCTATGAAAATAAGCGATATTTAAGGGGAAAAACAGGGATTTCTATGAAAATGAGCGATATTTCAGGGGAAAAACAGGGATTTCTATGAAAATAAGCGATATTTCAGGGGAAAAACAGGGATTTCTCAGAAAATAAGCGATATTTAAGAAGAAAATCAGGGATTTCTATGAAAATAAGCGATATTTCAGGGGAGAAGCAGGGATTTCTATGAAAATAAGCGATATTTAAGGGGAAAAACAGGGATTTCTATGAAAATAAGCGATATTTCAGGGGAAAAACAGGGATTTCTCAGAAAATAAGCGAAATTAAGGTGGAAAAACAGGGATTTCTATGAAAATAAGCGATATTTCAGGGGAAAAACAGGGATTTCTATGAAAATAAGCGAAATTAAGGTGGAAAAACAGGGATTTCTATGAAAATAAGCGATATTTCAGGGGAAAAACAGGGATTTCTCAGAAAATGAGCGATATTTAAGGGGAAAAACAGGGATTTCTCAGAAAATAAGCGATATTTAAGGGGAAAAACAGGGATTTCTATGAAAATAAGCGATATTTTAGGTGAAAAACAGGGATTTCTATGAAAATAAGCGAAATTAAGGTGGAAAAACAGGGATTTCTGTGAAAATGAGCGATATTTCAGGGGAAAAACAGGGATTTCTCAGAAAATAAGCGAAATTAAGGTGGAAAAACAGGGATTTCTATGAAAATAAGCGATATTTCAGGGGAAAAACAGGGATTTCTATGAAAATAAGCGAAATTAAGGTGGAAAAACAGGGATTTCTATGAAAATAAGCGATATTTCAGTGGAAAAACAGGGATTTCTCAGAAAATGAGCGATATTTAAGGGGAAAAACAGGGATTTCTCAGAAAATGAGCGATATTTAAGGGGAAAAACAGGGTTTTCTGTGAAAATGAGAGATATTTCAGGGGAAAAACAGGGATATCTATGAAAATAAGCGATATTTTAGGGGAAAATCAGGGATTTCTATGAAAATAAGCGATATTTTAGGGGAAAAACAGGGATTTCCATGAAAATAAGCGATATTTCAGGGGAAAATCAGTGATTTCTGTGAAAATAAGCGATATTTCAGGGGAAAAACAGGGTTTTCTGTGAAAATAAGCGATATTTTCGAGGGAAAAACAGGGATTTCTATGAAAATGAGCGATATTTCAGGGGAAAAACGGATTTCTATGAAAATAAGCGATATTTAAGGGGAAAAACAGGGATTTCTATGAAAATAAGCGATATTTAAGAAGAAAATCAGGGATTTCTATGAAAATAAGCGATATTTCAGGGGAGAAGCAGGGATTTCTATGAAAATAAGCGATATTTAAGGGGAAAAACAGGGATTTCTATGAAAATAAGCGAAATTAAGGTGGAAAAACAGGGATTTCTATGAAAATGAGCGATATTTAAGGGGAAAATCAGGGATTTCTCAGAAAATGAGCGATATTTAAGGGGAAAAACAGGGATTTCTATGAAAATAAGCGATATTTAAGGGGAAAAGCAGGGATTTCTATGAAAATAAGCGATATTTCAGGGGAAAAACAGGGATATCTATGAAAATAAGCGAAATTAAGGTGGAAAAACAGGGATTTCTGTGAAAATAAGCGATATTTCAGGGGAAAAACAGGGTTTTCTGTGAAAATAAGCGATATTTCAGGGGAAAAACAGGGATTTCTATGAAAATAAGCGATATTTCAGGAGAAAAACAGGGATTTCTAAGAAAATCAGCGATATTTAAGGGGAAAATCAGGGATTTCTCAGAAATTAAGCGATATTTAAGGGGAAAAACAGGGATTTCTATGAAAATAAGCGATATTTAAGGGGAAAAACAGGGATTTCTATGAAAATGAGCGATATTTCAGGGGAAAAACAGGGATTTCTATGAAAATAAGCGATATTTCAGGGGAAAAACAGGGATTTCTACGAAAGTAAGCGATATTTAAGAAGAAAATCAGGGATTTCTCAGAAAATAAGCGAAATTAAGGTGGAAAAACAGGGATTTCTATGAAAATAAGCGATATTTCAGGGGAAAAACAGGGATTTCTATGAAAATAAGCGAAATTAAGGTGGAAAAACAGGGATTTCTATGAAAATAAGCGATATTTCAGGGGAAAAACAGGGATTTCTCAGAAAATGAGCGATATTTAAGGGGAAAAACAGGGATTTCTCAGAAAATAAGCGATATTTAAGGGGAAAAACAGGGATTTCTATGAAAATAAGCGATATTTTAGGTGAAAAACAGGGATTTCTATGAAAATAAGCGAAATTAAGGTGGAAAAACAGGGATTTCTGTGAAAATGAGCGATATTTCAGGGGAAAAACAGGGATTTCTCAGAAAATAAGCGATATTTAAGGGGAAAAACAGGGATTTCTATGAAAATAAGCGATATTTCAGGAGAAAAACAGGGTTTTCTATGAAAATAAGCGATATTTAAGGGGAAAATCAGGGATTTCTCAGAAAATAAGCGATATTTAAGGGGAAAAACAGGGATTTCTATGAAAATAAGCGATATTTTAGGGGAAAAACAGGGATTTCTATGAAAATGAGCGATATTTCAGGGGAAAAACAGGGATTTCTATGAAAATAAGCGATATTTAAGGGGAAAAACAGGGATTTCTATGAAAATAAGCGATATTTAAGAAGAAAATCAGGGATTTCTATGAAAATAAGCGATATTTCAGGGGAGAAGCAGGGTTTTCTATGAAAATAAGCGATATTTCAGGGGAAAAACAGGGATTTCTATGAAAATAAGCGATATTTCAGGGGAAAAACAGGGATTTCTCAGAAAATAAGCGAAATTAAGGTGGAAAAACAGGGATTTCTATGAAAATAAGCGATATTTCAGGGGAAAAACAGGGATTTCTATGAAAATAAGCGAAATTAAGGTGGAAAAACAGGGATTTCTATGAAAATAAGCGATATTTCAGTGGAAAAACGGATTTCTCAGAAAATGAGCGATATTTAAGGGGAAAAACAGGGATTTCTCAGAAAATGAGCGATATTTAAGGGGAAAAACAGGGTTTTCTGTGAAAATGAGAGATATTTCAGGGGAAAAACAGGGATATCTATGAAAATAAGCGATATTTTAGGGGAAAATCAGGGATTTCTATGAAAATAAGCGATATTTTAGGGGAAAAACAGGGATTTCCATGAAAATAAGCGATATTTCAGGGGAAAATCAGTGATTTCTGTGAAAATAAGCGATATTTCAGGGGAAAAACAGGGTTTTCTGTGAAAATAAGCGATATTTTCGAGGGAAAAACAGGGATTTCTATGAAAATAAGCGATATTTCAGGGGAAAAACAGGGATTTCTATGAAAATAAGCGATATTTCAGGGGAAAAACAGGGATTTCCATGAAAATAAGCGATATTTCAGGGGAAAATCAGGGATTTCTGTGAAAATAAGCGATATTTCAGGGGAAAAACAGGGATTTCTATGAAAATAAGCGATATTTAAGGGGAAAAACAGGGATTTCTATGAAAATAAGCGATATTTCAGGGGAAAAACAGGGATTTCTATGAAAATAGGCGATATTAAAGGGGAAAAACAGGGATTTCTATGAAAATAAGCGATATTTCAGGGGAAAAACAGGGATTTCTATGAAAATCAGCGATATTTCAGGGGAAAAACAGGGTTTTCTGTGAAAATGAGCGATATTTCAGGGGAAAAACAGGGATTTCTATGAAAATAAGCGATATTTCAGGTGAAAAACAGGGATTTCTATGAAAACCAGCGATATTTCAGGGGAAAAACAGGGATATCTATGAAAATAAGCGAACTTAAGGTGGAAAAACAGGGATTTCTGTGAAAATAAGCGATATTTCAGGGGAAAAACAGGGTTTTCTGTGAAAATAAGCGATATTTAAGGGGAAAAACAGGGATTTCTATGAAAATAAGCGATATTTCAGGGGAAAAACAGGGATTTCTATGAAAATGAGCGATATTTCAGGGGAAAAACAGGGATATCTGTGAAAATAAGCGAAATTAAGGTGGAGAAACAGGGATTTCTGTGAAAATAAGTGATATTTCAGGGGAAAAACAGGGTTTTCTGTGAAAATAAGTGATATTTCAGGGGAAAAACAGGGATTTCTATGAAAATAAGCTATATTTCAGGAGAAAAACAGGGATTTCTAAGAAAATCAGCGATATTTAAGGGGAAAATCGGATTTCTCAGAAAATAAGCGATATTTCAGGGGAAAAACAGGGATTTCTATGAAAATAAGCGATATTTTAGGGGAAAAACAGGGATTTCTATGAAAATGAGCGATATTTCAGGGGAAAAACAGGGATTTCTATGAAAATAAGCGATATTTAAGGGGAAAAACAGGGATTTCTATGAAAATAAGCGATATTTAAGAAGAAAATCAGGGATTTCTATGAAAATCAGCGATATTTAAGGGGAAAAACAGGGATTTCTATGAAAATAAGCGATATTTCAGGGGAAAATCAGGGATTTCTATGAAAATAAGCGATATTTAAGGGGAAAAACAGGGATTTCTCAGAAAATAAGCGAAATTAAGGTGGAAAAACAGGGATTTCTATGAAAATAAGCGATATTTCAGGGGAAAAACAGGGATTTCTATGAAAATAAGCGATATTTAAGGGGAAAAGCAGGGATTTCTATGAAAATAAGCGATATTTAAGGGGAAAAACAGGGATTTCTATGAAAATAAGCGATATTTAAGGAGAAAAACAGGGTTTTCTATGAAAATAAGCGATATTTAAGGGGAAAAACAGGGTTTTCTGTGAAAATGAGCGATATTTCAGGGGAAAAACAGGGATTTCTATGAAAATAAGCGATATTTTAGGGGAAAAACAGGGATTTCTGAGAAAATTAGCGAAATTAAGGTGGAAAAACAGGGATTTCTCAGAAAATAAGCGATATTTAAGGAGAAAAACAGGGATTTCTATGAAAATAAGCGATATTTCAGGGGAAAAACAGGGATTTCTATGAAAATAAGCGAAATTAAGGTGGAAAAACAGGGATTTCTATGAAAATAAGCGATATTTAAGGGGAAAAACAGGGATTTCTCAGAAAATGAGCGATATTTAAGGGGAAAAACAGGGATTTCTATGAAAATAAGCGATATTTAAGGGGAAAAACAGGGATTTCTATGAAAATAAGCGATATTTAAGGGGAAAAACAGGGATTTCTATGAAAATGAGCGATATTTCAGGGGAAAAACAGGGATTTCTATGAAAATCAGCGATATTTAAGGGGAAAAACAGGGATTTCTATGAAAATAAGCGATATTTCAGGGGAAAAACAGGGATTTCTATGAAAATCAGCGATATTTAAGGGGAAAAACAGGGTTTTCTATGAAAATAAGCAATATTTCAGGGGAAAAACAGGGATTTCTATGAAAATAAGCGATATTTCAGGGGAAAAACAGGGATTTCTCAGAAAATAAGCGAAATTAAGGTGGAAAAACAGGGATTTCTATGAAAATAAGCGATATTTCAGGGGAAAAACAGGGATTTCTATGAAAATAAGCGATATTTAAGGGGAAAAACAGGGATTTCTAAGAAAATAAGCGATATTTCAGGGGAAAAACAGGGATTTCTCAGAAAATAAGCGATATTTAAGGAGAAAAACAGGGTTTTCTATGAAAATAAGCGATATTTAAGGGGAAAAACAGGGTTTTCTATGAAAATCAGCGATATTTTTGGGGAAAAACAGGGATTTCTCAGAAAATAAGCGATATCTAAGGGGAAAAACAGGGATTTCTATGAAAATAAGCGATGTTTAAGGGGAGAAACAGGGATTTCTATGAAAATAAGCGATATTTAAGGAGAAAAACAGGGATTTCTATGAAAATCAGCGATATTTAAGGGGAAAAACGGTTTTCTCAGACCATAAGCGATATTTAAGGGGAAAAACAGGGATTTCTATGAAAATAAGCGATATTTAAGGGGAAAAACAGGGATTTCTATGAAAATAAGGGATATTTCAGGGGAAAAACAGGGATTTCTATGAAAATCAGCGATATTTCAGGGGAAAAACAGGGATTTCTATGAAAATAAGCGATATTTCAGGGGAAAAACAGGGATTTCTATGAAAATGAGCGATATTTCAAGGGAAAAACAGGGGTTTATCAGAAAATAAGCGATATTTCAGGGGAAAAACAGGGATTTCTGTGAAAATAAGCGATATTTAAGGGGAAAAACAGGGATTTCTATGAAAATAAGCGATATTTAAGGGGAAAAACCGGGATTTCTATGAAAATAAGCGAAATTAAGGTGGAAAAACAGGGATTTCTGTGAAAATGAGCGATATTTCAGGGGAAAAACAGGGATTTCTCAGAAAATAAGCGATATTTAAGGGGAAAAACAGGGATTTCTATGAAAATAAGCGATATTTAAGGGGAAAAACAGGGATTTCTATGAAAATAAGCGATATTTCAAGGGAAAAACAGGGGTTTATCAGAAAATAAGCGATATTTCAGGGGAAAAACAGGGATTTCTGTGAAAATAAGCGATATTTCAGGGGAAAAACAGGGATTTCTATGAAAATAAGCGATATTTAAGGGGAAAAACCGGTATTTCTATGAAAATAAGCGATATTTAATGGGAAAAACAGGGATTTCTATGAAAATCAGCGATATTAAAGGGGAAAAACAGGGATTTCAACGAAAATAAGCGATATTTAAGTGGAAAAACTAGGATTTCTATGGAAATTAGTGGTATTTAAGGGGAAAACACGGGTTAGGGTTAGGGATAGGGTTGGGGTTAGGGTAGGTATAGGGTTAGGGTTAGGGTTAGGGTTAGGGTTAGGGTTAGGGTTAGGGTTAGGGTTAGGGTTAAGGGTTAGGGTTAGGGTTAGGGTTAGGGTTAGGGTTAGGGTTATGGAATATAAGCGATATTGTAGGGGTCAAACAGGTATTTCTGGGAAAATAAGAGAAATTTTAGTGGAAAAATGGGGATTTCTATGAAAATAAGCAATATTTAAGGGGAAAAACAGGAATTTCTATACAAATCACCTATATTAAAGGGGAAAAACAGGGATTTCTCAGAAAATAAGCGAGATTTAAGGAGAAAAACAGGGATTTCTATGAAAATCAGCGATATTTAATGGGAAAAACAGGGATTTCTATGAAAATAAGCGATATTTCAGGGGAAAAACGGATTTCTATGAAAATAAGCGATATTTAAGGGGAAAAAAAGGGATTTCTATGAAAATCAGCGATATTTAAGGGGAAAAACAGGGATTTCTATGAAAATAAGCGATATTTAAGGGGAAAATCAGGGATTTCTATGAAAATAAGCGATAATTAAGGGGAAAAACAGGGATTTCTCAGACAATAAGCGATATTTCAGGGGAAAAACAGGGATTTCTCAGAAAATGAGCGATATTTAAGGGGAGAAACAGGGATTTCTACGAAAATAAGTGATATTTCAGGGGAAAAACAGGAATTTCTATGGACATTAGTGGTATTTAAGGGGAAAAAACGGGTTAGGGTAAGGGATAGGGTTGGGGTTAGGGTAGGTTTTGGATTAGGGTTAGGGTTAGGGTTAGGGTTAGGGATAGGGTTAAGGTAGTGTTAGGGTTAGGGTTAGGGTTAGGGTTAGGGTTAGGGTTAGGGTAGGGTTAGGGTTAGGGTTGGGGTTAGGGTTAGGGTTTGGGTTAGGGTTAGATTTAGGGTTAGGGTTAGATTTAGGGTTAGGGTTAGGGTTAGGGTTAGGGTTAGGGTTAGGGTAGGGTTAGGGTTAGGGTTAGGGTTAGGGTTAGGGTTAGGGTTATAGTTAGGGTTAGGGTTAGGGTTAGGGTTAGGGTTAGGGTTAGGGTTAGGGTTAGGGTTAGGGTTAGGGTTAGGGTTAGGGTTAGTGTAGGGTTAGGGTAAGGGTTAGGGTTAGGGTTAAGGTTAGGGTTAGGGTTACGGTTAGGGTAAGGGTTAGGGTTAGGGTTAGGGTTAGGGTTAAGGGTTAGGGTTAGGGTTAGGGTTAGGGTTAGGGTTAGGGAATATAAGTGATATTTTAGGGGTCAAACAGGGATTTCTGGGAAAATAAGAGAAATTTTAGTGGAAAAATGGGGATTTCTATGAAAATAAGCGATATTTAAGGGGAAAAACAGGGATTTCTATGAAAATCAGCGATATTTAAGGGGAACAACAGGGTTTTCTATGAAAATAAGCGATATTTCAGGGGAAAAACAGGGATTTCTATGAAAATGAGCGATATTTTAGGTGAAAAACAGGGATTTCAATGAAAATAAGCGATATTTAAGGGGAAAAACAGGGATTTTTATGAAAATAAGCGATATTTCATGGGAAAAACAGGGATTTCTTAGAAAATAAGCGAAATTAAGGGGAAAAACAGGGATTTCTATGAAAACAAGCGATATTAAAGGGGAAAAACAGGGATTTCTATGAAAATAAGCGATATTTAAGTGGAAAAACTAGGATTTCTATGCACATTAGTGGTATTTAAGGGGAAAAAACGGGATAGGGTTAGGGATAGGGTTGGGGTTAGGGTAGGTTTAGGATTAGGGTTAGGGTTAGGGTTAGGGTTAGGGTTAGGGTTAAGGTAGGGTTAGGGTTAGGGTTAGGGTTAGGGTTAGGGTTAGGGTTAGGGTAGGGTTAGGGTTAGGGTTAGGGTTAGGGTTAGGGTTAGGGTTAGGGTTAGGGTTAGGGTTAGGGTTAGGGTTAGATTTAGGGTTAGGGTTAGGGTTAGATTTAGGGTTAGGGTTAGGGTTAGGGTAGGGTTAGGGTTAGGGTTAGGGTTAGGGTTAGGGTTAGGGTTAGGGTTAGGGTTAGGGTTAGGGTTAGGGTTAGGGTTAGGGTTAGGGTTAGGGTTAGTGTAGGGTTAGGGTTAGGGTTAGGGTTAGGTTTAAGGTTTGGATTAGGGTTACGGTTAGGGTAAGGGTTAGGGTTAGGGTTAGGGTTAAGGGTTAGGGTTAGGGTTAGGGTTAGGGTTAGGGTTAGGGTTAGGGAATATAAGTGATATTTTAGGGGTCAAACAGGGATTTCTGGGAAAATAAGAGAAATTTTAGTGGAAAAATGGGGATTTCTATGAAAATAAGCGATATTTCAGGGGAAAAACAGGGATTTCTCAGAAACTAAGCGATATTTCAGGGGAAAAACCGGGATTTCTATGAAAATAAGCGATATTTCAGGGCAAAAACAGGGATTTCTCAGACAATAAGCGATATTTAATGGGAAAAAAAGGGATTTCTACGAAAACAAGCGATATTTCAGGGGAAAAACAGGGATTTCTATGAAAATAAGCGATATTTTAGGTGAAAAACAGGGATTTCCATGAAAATAAGCGATATTTAAGGGGAAAATCAGGGATTTCTATGAAAATAAGCGATATTTAAGGGGAAAAACAGGGATTTCTATGAAAATAAGCGATATTTAAGGGGAAAATCAGGGATTTCTATGAAAATGAGCGATATTTAAGGGGAAAAACAGGGATTTCTATGAAAATCAGCGATATTTCAGGGGAACAACAGGGATTTCTATGAAAATAAGCGATATTTCAGGGGAAAAACAGGGATTTCTATGAAAATAAGCGATATTTAAGGGGAAAAACAGGGATTTCTACGAAAGTAAGCGATATTTCAGGGGAAAATCAGGGATTTCTATGAAAATCAGCGATATTTCAGGGGAAAAACAGGGATATCTATGAAAATAAGGGATATTTTAGGTGAAAAACAGGGATTTCTCAGAAAATAAGCGATATTTCAGGGGAAAAACAGGGATTTCTATGAAAATAAGCGATATTTCAGGGGAAAAACAGGGATTTCTATGAAAATAAGCGATATTAAAGGGGAAAAACAGGGATTTCTATGAAAATAAGCGATATTTAAGGGGAAAAACAGGGATTTCTATGAAAATAAGCGATATTTCAGGGGAAAAACAGGGATTTCTATGAAAATAAGCGATATTTAAGGGGAATAACAGGGATTTCTTAGAAAATAAGCGAAATTAAGGGGAAAAACAGGGATTTCTATGAAAACAAGCGATATTTCAGGGGAAAAACAGGGATTTCTACGAAAATAAGCGATATTTAAGTGGAAAAACTAGGATTTCTATGGACATTAGTGGTATTTAAGGGGAAAAAACGGGTTAGGGTTAGGGATAGTGTTGGGGTTAGGGTAGGTTTAGGATTAGGGTTAGGGTTAGGGTTAGGGTTAGGGTTAGGGTTAGGGTTAGGGTTAGGGTTAGGGTTAGGGTTAAGGTAGGCTTAGGGTTAGGGTTAGGGTAAGGGTTAGGGTTAGGGTTAGGGTAGGGTTAGGGTTAGGTTTAGGGTTAGGGTTAGGGTTAGATTTAGGGTTAGGGTTAGGGTTAGATTTAGGGTTAGGGTTAGGGTTAGATTTAGGGTTAGGGTTAGGGTTAGGGTAGGGTTAGGGTTAGGGTTAGGGTTAGGGTTAGGGTTAGGGTTAGGGTTAGGGTTAGGGTTAGGGTTAGGGTTAGGGTTAGGGTTAGGGTTAAAGTTAGTGTAGGGTTAGGGTTAGGGTTAGGGTTAAGGGTTAGGGTTAGGATTAGGGTTATGGGTTAGGGTTAGGGAATATAAGCGATATTTTAGGGGTCAAACAGGGATTTCTGGGAAAATAAGAGATATTTTAGTGGAGAAATGGGGATTTCTATGAAAATAAGCGATATTTCAGGGGAAAAACAGGGATTTCTATGAAAATAAGCGATATTTCAGGGGAAAAACAGGGATTTCTATGAAAATCAGCGATATTTCAGGGGAAAAACCGGGATTTCTATGAAAATAAGCGATATTTCAGGGCAAAAACAGGGATTTCTCAGACAATAAGCGATATTTAATGGGAAAAAAAGGGATTTCTACGAAAACAAGCGATATTTCAGGGGAAAAACAGGGATTTCTATGAAAATAAGCGATATTTTAGGTGAAAAACAGGGATTTCCATGAAAATAAGCGATATTTAAGGGGAAAATCAGGGATTTCTATGAAAATAAGCGATATTTAAGGGGAAAAACAGGGATTTCTATGAAAATAAGCGATATTTCAGGAGAAAAACAGGGTTTTCTATGAAAATAAGCGATATTTAAGGGGAGAAACAGGGATTTCTTAGAAAATAAGCGAAATTAAGGGGAAAAACAGGGATTTCTATGAAAACAAGCGATATTTCAGGGGAAAAACAGGGATTTCTATGAAAATAAGCGATATTTAAGTGGAAAAACTAGGATTTCTATGCACATTAGTGGTATTTAAGGGGAAAAAACGGGTTAGGGTTAGGGATAGTGTTGGGGTTAGGGTAGGTTTAGGATTAGGGTTAGGGTTAGGGTTAGGGTTAGGGTTAGGGTTAGGGTTAGGGTTAGGGTTAGGGTTAAGGTAGGCTTAGGGTTAGGGTTAGGGTAAGGGTTAGGGTTAGGGTTAGGGTAGGGTTAGGGTTAGGTTTAGGGTTAGGGTTAGGGTTAGATTTAGGGTTAGGGTTAGGGTTAGATTTAGGGTTAGGGTTAGGGTTAGATTTAGGGTTAGGGTTAGGGTTAGGGTAGGGTTAGGGTTAGGGTTAGGGTTAGGGTTAGGGTTAGGGTTAGGGTTAGGGTTAGGGTTAGGGTTAGGGTTAGGGTTTGTGTTAAAGTTAGTGTATTGTTAGGGTTAGGGTTAGGGTTAAGGGTTAGGGTTAGGATTAGGGTTATGGGTTAGGGTTAGGGAATATAAGCGATATTTTAGGGGTCAAACAGGGATTTCTGGGAAAATAAGAGATATTTTAGTGGAGAAATGGGGATTTCTATGAAAATAAGCGATATTTCAGGGGAAAAACAGGGATTTCTATGAAAATAAGCGATATTTCAGGGGAAAAACAGGGATTTCTATGAAAATCAGCGATATTTCAGGGGAAAAACAGGGATTTCCATGAAAATCAGCGATATTTAAGGGGAAAAACAGGGATTTCCATGAAAATAAGCGATATTTCAGAGGAGAAACAGGGATTTCTATGAAAATAAGCGATATTTCAGGGAAAAACAGGGATTTCTATAACAATAAGTGATATTTAAGGGGAAAAACAGGGATTTCTATGAAAATAAGCGATATTTCAGGGGAAAAACAGGGATTTCTCATAAAATAAGCGATATTTAAGGGGAAAAACAGGGATTTCTATGAAAATAAGCGGTTTTTTACAGGAAAAACAGGGATTTCTCAGACAATAAGCGATATTTAATGGGAAAAAAAGGGATTTCTATGAAAATAAGCGATATTTCAGGGGAAAAACAGGGATTTCTATGAAAATGAGCGATATTTTAGGAGAAAACCAGGGATTTCCATGAAAATAAGCGATATTTAGGGGAAAAACAGGGATTTCTATGAAAATAAGCGATATTTCAGGGGAAAAACAGGGATTTCTATGAAAATAAGCGATATTTCAGGGGAAAAACAGGGATATCTATGAAAATGAGCGATATTTAAGGGGAAAAACAGGGATTTCTATGAAAATAAGCGATATTTCAGGGGAACAACAGGGTTTTCTATGAAAATCAGCGATATTTAAGGGGAAAAACAGGGATTTCTATGAAAATGAGCGATATTTAAGGGGAAAAACAGGGATTTCTTAGAAAATAAGTGAAATTAAGGGGAAAAACAGGGATTTCTATGAAAACAAGCGATATTAAAGGGGAAAAACAGGGATTTCTATGAAAATGAGCGATATTTAAGTGGAAAAACTAGGATTTCTATGGACATTAGTGGTATTTAAGGGGAAAAAACGGGTTAGGGTTAGGGATAGGGTTGGGGTTAGGGTAGGTTTAGGATTAGGGTTAGGGTTAGGGTTAGGGTTAGGGTTAGGGTTAGGGTTAAGGTAGGGTTAGGGTTAGGGTTAGGGTTAGGGTTAGGGTTAGGGTTAGGGTAGGGTTAGGGTTAGGGTTAGGGTTAGGGTTAGGGTTAGGGTTAGGGTTAGGGTTAGGGTTAGGGTTAGGGTTAGGGTTAGGGTTAGGGTAGGGTTAGGGTTAGGGTTAGATTTAGGGTTAGGGTTAGGGTTAGGGTAGGGTAAGGGTTAGGGTTATGGTTAGGGTTAGGGTTAGGGTTAGGGTTAGGGTTAGGGTTAGGGTTAGGGTTAGGGTTAGTGTAGGGTTAGGGTTAGGGTTAGGGTTAAGGTTTGGGTTAGGGTTACGGTTAGGGTTAGGGTTAGGGTTAGGGTTAGGGTTAAGGGTTAGGGTTAGGGTTAGGGTTAGGGTTAGGGAATATAAGTGATATTAAAGGGGTCAAACAGGGATTTCTGGGAAAATAAGAGAAATTTTAGTGGAAAAATTGGGATTTCTATGAAAATAAGCGATATTTAAGGGGAAAAACAGGGATTTCTCAGAAAATAAGCGATATTTAAGGGGAAAAACCGGGATTTCTATGAAAATAAGCGATATTTCAGGGCAAAAACAGGGATTTCTCAGACAATAAGCGATATTTAATGGGAAAAAAAGGGATTTCTACGAAAATAAGCGATATTTCAGGGGAAAAACAGGGATTTCTATGAAAATAAGCGATATTTCAGGGGAGAAACAGGGATTTCTATGAAAATAAGCGATATTTCAGGAGAAAAACAGGGATTTCTATGAAAATAAGCGATATTTAAGGGGAAAAACAGGGATTTCTCAGAAAATAAGCGATATTTAAGGGGAAAAACAGGGATTTCTATGAAAATAAGCGATTTTTTAAGTGGAAAAACAGGGATTTCTCAGAGAATAAGCGATATTTAATGGGAAAAAAAGGGATTTCTATGAAAATAAGCGATATTTAAGGGGAAAAACAGGGATATCTATGAAAATAAGCGATATTTTAGGTGAAAAACAGGGATTTCTATGAAAATAAGGGATATTTCAGGGGAAAAACAGGGATTTCTATGAAAATAAGCGATATTTAAGGGGAGAAACAGGGATTTCTATGAAAATAAGCGATTTTTTACGGGAAAAACAGGGATATCTATGAAAATGAGCGATATTTCAGGGGAAAAACAGGGATATCTATGAAAATCAGCGATATTTCAGGGGAACAACAGGGATTTCTATGAAAATAAGTGATATTTCAGGGGAAAAACAGGGATTTCTATGAAAATCAGCGATATTTAAGGGGAAAAACAGGGATTTCTACGAAAGTAAGCGATATTTCAGTGGAAAATCAGGGATTTCTTAGAAAATAAGCGATATTTAAGGGGAAAAACAGGGATTTCTATGAAAATAAGCGATATTTAAGGGGAAAAACAGGGATTTCTATGAAAATGAGCGATATTTAAGGGGAGAAACAGGGATTTCTCAGAAAATAAGCGATATTGAAGGGGAAAAACAAGGATTTCTGTGAAAATAAGCGATATTTCAGGGGAAAAACAGGGATTTCTATGAAAATCAGCGATATTTCAGGGGAGAAAAAGGGATTTCTATGAAAATAAGCGATATTTAAGGGGAAAATCAGGGATTTCTATGAAAATGAGCGATATTTAAGGGGAAAAACAGGGATTTCTATGAAAATCAGCGATATTTAAGGGGAAAAACAGGGATTTCTATGAAAATAAGCGATATTTGAGGGGAAAAACAGGGATTTCTTAGAAAATAAGTGAAATTAAGGGGAAAAACAGGGATTTCTATGAAAACAAGCGATATTAAAGGGGAAAAACAGGGATTTCTATGAAAATGAGCGATATTTAAGGGGAAAAACAGGGATTTCTCAGAAAATAAGCGATATTTAAGGGGAAAAACAGGGATTTCTATGAAAATAAGCGATATTTGAGGGGAAAAACAGGGATTTCTTAGAAAATAAGTGAAATTAAGGGGAAAAACAGGGATTTCTATGAAAACAAGCGATATTAAAGGGGAAAAACAGGGATTTCTATGAAAATAAGCGATATTTAAGTGGAAAAACTAGGA
>NW_027638894.1:20000-172500 GCF_951394365.1 Tetrao urogallus | reverse complement strand
TTCTATGAAAATAGGCGATATTAAAGGGGAAAAACAGGGATTTCTCAGAAAATAAGCGATATTTAAGGGGAGAAACAGGGATTTCTATGAAAATAAGCGATATTTCAGGGGAAAAACAGGGATTTCTATAAAAATAAGCGATATTTCAGGGGAAAAACAGGGATTTCTATGAAAATCAGCGATATTTAAGGGGAAAAACAGGGATTTCTATGAAAATAAGTGATATTTAAGGGGAAAAACAGGGTTTTCTATGAAAATAAGCGAGATTTAAGGGGAAAAACAGGGATTTCCATGAAAATAAGCAATATTTCAGGGGGAAAACAGAGATTTCTATGAAAATAAGCGATTTTTTACGGGAGAAACAGGGATTTCTCACAAAATGAGCGATATTTCAGGGGAAAAACAGGGATTTCTATGAAAATAAGCGATATTTCAGGGGAAAAACAGGGATATCTATGAAAATAAGCGATATTTTAGGTGAAAAACAGGGATTTCCATTAAAATAAGCGATATTTAAGGGGAAAAACAGGGATTTCTCAGAAAATAAGCGATATTTCAGGGGAAAAACCGGGATTTCTATGAAAATGAGCGATATTTCAGGGGAAAAACAGGGATATCTATGAAAATGAGCGATATTTAAGGGGAAAAACAGGGATTTCTCAGAAAACAAGCGATATTTCAGGGGAAAAACAGGGATTTCTATGAAAATCAGCGATATTTCAGGGGAAAAACAGGGATTTCTATGAAAATCAGCGATATTTAAGGGGAAAAACAGGGATTTCTATGAAAATCAGCGATATTTCAGGGGAAAAACAGGGATTTCTATGAAAATAAGCGATATTTCAGGGGAAAAACAGGGATTTCTATGAAAATAAGCGATATTTAAGGGGAAAATCAGGGATTCCTGTGAAAATAAGCGATATTTAATGGGAAAAACAGGGATTTCTATGAAAATCAGCGATATTTCAGGGGAAAAACAGAGATTTCAATGAAAATAAGCGATATTTAAGGGGAAAAACAGGGATTTCTATGAAAATAAGCGATATTTCAGGGGAAAAACAGGGATTTCTATGAAAATAAGCGATATTTAATGGGAAAAACAGGGATTTCTATGAAAATAAGCGATATTTAAGGGGAAAAACAGGGATTTCTCAGACAATAAGCGATATTTAAGGGGAAAAACAGGGATTTCTCAGAAAATAAGCGATATTTAAGGGGAAAAACAGGGATTTCTTAGAAAATAAGCGATATTTAAGGGGAAAAACAGGGATTTCCATTAAAATAAGCGATATTAAAGGGGAAAAACAGGGATTTCTACGAAAATAAGCGATATTTAAGTGGAAAATCAGGGATTTCTATGGACATTAGTGGTATTTAAGGGGAAAAAACGGGATAGGGTTAGGGATAGGGTTGGGGTTAGGGTAGGTTTAGGATTAGGGTTAGGGTTAGGGTTAGGGTTAGGGTTAGGGTTAGGGTTATGGTTAAGGTAGGGTTAGGGTTAGGGTTAGGGTTAGGGTTAGGGTTAGGGTTAGGGTTAGGGTTAGGGTTAGGGTTAGGGTTAGGGTTGGGGTTAGGGTTAGGGTTAGGGTTAGATTTAGGGTTAGGGTTAGGGTTAGATTTAGGGTTAGGGTTAGGGTTAGGGTAGGGTTAGGGTTAGGGTTAGGGTTAGGGTTAAGGGTTAGGGTTAGGGTTAGGGTTAGGGTTAGGGTTAGGGTTAGGGTTAGGGTTAGTGTAGGGTTAGGGTTAGGGTTAGGGTTAGGGTAGGGTTAGGGTTACGGTTAGGGTAAGGGTTAGGGTTAGGGTTAGGGTTAAGGGTTAGGGTTAGGGTTAGGGTTAGGGTTAGGGTTAGGGTTATGGAATATAAGCGATATTTTAGGGGTCAAACAGGGATTTCTGGGAAAATAAGAGAAATTTTAGTGGAAAAATGGGGATTTCTATGAAAATAAGCAATATTTCAGGGGAAAAACAGGAATTTCTATACAAATCACCTATATTAAAGGGGAAAAACAGGGATTTCTCAGAAAATAAGCGAGATTTAAGGAGAAAAACAGGGATTTCTATGAAAATAAGCGATATTTAAGGGGAAAAACGGATTTCTATGAAAATAAGCGATATTTAAGGGGAAAAAAAGGGATTTCTATGAAAATCAGCGATATTTCAGGGGAACAACAGGGATTTCTATGAAAATAAGCGATATTTAACGGGAAAATCCGGGATTTCCATGAAAATAAGCGATATATAAGGGGAAAAACAGGGTTTTCTATGAAAATAAGCGATATTTCAGGGGAAAAACAGGGATTTCTCAGAAAATGAGCGATATTTAAGGGGAAAAACAGGGATTTCTATGAAAATAAGCGATATTTAAGGGGAAAAACAGGGATTTCTATGAAAATGAGCGATATTTAAGGGGAAAAACAGGGATTTCTATGAAAATAAGCGATATTTCAGGGGAAAAACGGATTTCTATGAAAATAAGCGATATTTAAGGGGAAAAAAAGGGATTTCTATGAAAATCAGCGATATTTAAGGGGAAAAACAGGGATTTCTATGAAAATAAGCGATATTTCAGGGGAAAAACAGGGATTTCTATGAAAATAAGCGATATTTAAGGGGAAAAACTGGGATTTCCATTAAAATAAGCGATATTTTTGGGGAGAAACAGGGATTTCTACGAAAATAAGTGATATTTCAGGGGAAAAACTAGGATTTCTATGGACATTAGTGGTATTTAAGGGGAAAAAACGGGTTAGGGTTAGGGATAGGGTTGGGGTTAGGGTAGGTTTAGGATTAGGGTTAGGGTTAGGGTTAGGGTTAGGGTTAGGGTTAGGGTTAGGGTTAAGGTAGTGTTAGGGTTAGGGTTAGGGTTAGGGTTAGGGTTAGGGTTAGGGTTAGGGTTAGGGTTAGGGTTAGGGTTAGGGTTAGGGTTAGGGTTAGGGTTTGGGTTAGGGTTAGATTTAGGGTTAGGGTTAGATTTAGGGTTAGGGTTAGGGTTAGGGTTAGGGTTAGGGTTAGGGTTAGGGTTAAGGTAGGCTTAGGGTTAGGGTTAGGGTAAGGGTTAGGGTTAGGGTTAGGGTAGGGTTAGGGTTAGGGATAGGGTTAGGGTAGGGTTAGGGTTAGGGTTAGGGTTAGGGTTAGGGTTAGGGTTAGGGTTAGGGTTAGGGTTAGTGTAGGGTTAGGGTTAGGGTTAGGGTTAAGGTTAGGGTTAGGGTTACGGTTAGGGTAAGGATTAGGGTTAGGGTTAGGGTTAGGGTTAAGGGTTAGGGTTAGGGTTAGGGTTAGGGTTAGGGTTAGGGTTAGGGTTAGGGTTAGTGTTAGGGTTAGGGTTAAGGGTTAGGGTTACGGTTAGGGTAAGTGTTAGGGTTAGGGTTAGGGTTAAGGGTTAGGGTTAGGGTTAGGGTTAGGGTTATGTGTTAGGGTTAGGGAATATAAGCGATATTTTAGGGGTCAAACAGGGATTTCTGGGAAAATAAGAGAAATTTTAGTGGAAAAATGGGGATTTCTATGAAAATAAGCGATATTTCAGGGGAAAAACAGGGATTTCTATGAAAATAAGCGATATTTCAGGGGAAAAACAGGGATTTCTATGAAAATAAGCGATATTTAAGGGGAAAAACAGGGATTTCTATGAAAATAGGCGATATTAAAGGGGAAAAACAGGGATTTCTCAGAAAATAAGCGATATTTAAGGGGAGAAACAGGGATTTCTATGAAAATAAGCGATATTTCAGGGGAAAAACAGGGATTTCTATAAAAATAAGCGATATTTCAGGGGAAAAACAGGGATTTCTATGAAAATCAGCGATATTTAAGGGGAAAAACAGGGATTTCTATGAAAATAAGTGATATTTAAGGGGAAAAACAGGGTTTTCTATGAAAATAAGCGAGATTTAAGGGGAAAAACAGGGATTTCCATGAAAATAAGCAATATTTCAGGGGGAAAACAGAGATTTCTATGAAAATAAGCGATTTTTTACGGGAGAAACAGGGATTTCTCACAAAATGAGCGATATTTCAGGGGAAAAACAGGGATTTCTATGAAAATAAGCGATATTTCAGGGGAAAAACAGGGATATCTATGAAAATAAGCGATATTTTAGGTGAAAAACAGGGATTTCCATTAAAATAAGCGATATTTAAGGGGAAAAACAGGGATTTCTCAGAAAATAAGCGATATTTCAGGGGAAAAACAGGGATTTCTATGAAAATCAGCGATATTTCAGGGGAAAAACAGGGATTTCTATGAAAATCAGCGATATTTAAGGGGAAAAACAGGGATTTCTATGAAAATGAGCGATATTTCAGGGGAAAAACAGGGATTTCTATGAAAATAAGCGATATTTCAGGGGAAAAACAGGGATTTCTATGAAAATAAGCGATATTTAAGGGGAAAATCAGGGATTCCTGTGAAAATAAGCGATATTTCAGGGGAAAAACAGGGATTTCTATGAAAATAAGCGATATTTCAGGGGAAAAACAGGGATTTCTATGAAAATAAGCGATATTTAAGGGGAAAAACTGGGATTTCCATTAAAATAAGCGATATTTTTGGGGAGAAACAGGGATTTCTACGAAAATAAGTGATATTTCAGGGGAAAAACTAGGATTTCTATGGACATTAGTGGTATTTAAGGGGAAAAAACGGGTTAGGGTTAGGGATAGGGTTGGGGTTAGGGTAGGTTTAGGATTAGGGTTAGGGTTAGGGTTAGGGTTAGGGTTAGGGTTAGGGTTAGGGTTAAGGTAGTGTTAGGGTTAGGGTTAGGGTTAGGGTTAGGGTTAGGGTTAGGGTTAGGGTTAGGGTTAGGGTTAGGGTTAGGGTTAGGGTTAGGGTTAGGGTTAGGGTTAGGGTTTGGGTTAGGGTTAGATTTAGGGTTAGGGTTAGATTTAGGGTTAGGGTTAGGGTTAGGGTTAGGGTTAGGGTTAGGGTTAGGGTTAAGGTAGGCTTAGGGTTAGGGTTAGGGTAAGGGTTAGGGTTAGGGTTAGGGTAGGGTTAGGGTTAGGGATAGGGTTAGGGTAGGGTTAGGGTTAGGGTTAGGGTTAGGGTTAGGGTTAGGGTTAGGGTTAGGGTTAGGGTTAGTGTAGGGTTAGGGTTAGGGTTAGGGTTAAGGTTAGGGTTAGGGTTACGGTTAGGGTAAGGATTAGGGTTAGGGTTAGGGTTAGGGTTAAGGGTTAGGGTTAGGGTTAGGGTTAGGGTTAGGGTTAGGGTTAGGGTTAGGGTTAGTGTTAGGGTTAGGGTTAAGGGTTAGGGTTACGGTTAGGGTAAGTGTTAGGGTTAGGGTTAGGGTTAAGGGTTAGGGTTAGGGTTAGGGTTAGGGTTATGTGTTAGGGTTAGGGAATATAAGCGATATTTTAGGGGTCAAACAGGGATTTCTGGGAAAATAAGAGAAATTTTAGTGGAAAAATGGGGATTTCTATGAAAATAAGCGATATTTCAGGGGAAAAACAGGGATTTCTATGAAAATAAGCGATATTTCAGGGGAAAAACAGGGATTTCTATGAAAATAAGCGATATTTAAGGGGAAAAACAGGGATTTCTATGAAAATAGGCGATATTAAAGGGGAAAAACAGGGATTTCTCAGAAAATAAGCGATATTTAAGGGGAGAAACAGGGATTTCTATGAAAATAAGCGATATTTCAGGGGAAAAACAGGGATTTCTATAAAAATAAGCGATATTTCAGGGGAAAAACAGGGATTTCTATGAAAATCAGCGATATTTAAGGGGAAAAACAGGGATTTCTATGAAAATAAGTGATATTTAAGGGGAAAAACAGGGTTTTCTATGAAAATAAGCGAGATTTAAGGGGAAAAACAGGGATTTCCATGAAAATAAGCAATATTTCAGGGGGAAAACAGAGATTTCTATGAAAATAAGCGATTTTTTACGGGAGAAACAGGGATTTCTCACAAAATGAGCGATATTTCAGGGGAAAAACAGGGATTTCTATGAAAATAAGCGATATTTCAGGGGAAAAACAGGGATATCTATGAAAATAAGCGATATTTTAGGTGAAAAACAGGGATTTCCATTAAAATAAGCGATATTTAAGGGGAAAAACAGGGATTTCTCAGAAAATAAGCGATATTTCAGGGGAAAAACCGGGATTTCTATGAAAATGAGCGATATTTCAGGGGAAAAACAGGGATATCTATGAAAATGAGCGATATTTAAGGGGAAAAACAGGGATTTCTCAGAAAACAAGCGATATTTCAGGGGAAAAACAGGGATTTCTATGAAAATCAGCGATATTTAAGGGGAAAAACAGGGATTTCTATGAAAATCAGCGATATTTCAGGGGAAAAACAGGGATTTCTATGAAAATAAGCGATATTTCAGGGGAAAAACAGGGATTTCTATGAAAATAAGCGATATTTAAGGGGAAAATCAGGGATTCCTGTGAAAATAAGCGATATTTCAGGGGAAAATCAGGGATTTCTATGAAAATAAGCGATATTTCAGGGGAAAAACAGGGATTTCTATGAAAATAAGCGATATTTAAGGGGAAAAACAGGGATTTCTATGAAAATAAGCGATATTTCAGGGGAAAAACAGGGATTTCTATGAAAATAAGCGATATTTAATGGGAAAAACAGGGATTTCTATGAAAATAAGCGATATTTAAGGGGAAAAACAGGGATTTCTCAGACAATAAGCGATATTTAAGGGGAAAAACAGGGATTTCTCAGAAAATAAGCGATATTTAAGGGGAAAAACAGGGATTTCTTAGAAAATAAGCGATATTTAAGGGGAAAAACAGGGATTTCTATGAAAACAAGCGATATTAAAGGGGAAAAACAGGGATTTCTACGAAAATAAGCGTTATTTAAGTGGAAAATCAGGGATTTCTATGGACATTAGTGGTATTTAAGGGGAAAAAACGGGATAGGGTTAGGGATAGGGTTGGGGTTAGGGTAGGTTTAGGATTAGGGTTAGGGTTAGGGTTAGGGTTAGGGTTAGGGTTAGGGTTATGGTTAAGGTAGGGTTAGGGTTAGGGTTAGGGTTAGGGTTAGGGTTAGGGTTAGGGTTAGGGTTAGGGTTAGGGTTAGGGTTGGGGTTAGGGTTAGGGTTAGGGTTAGATTTAGGGTTAGGGTTAGGGTTAGATTTAGGGTTAGGGTTAGGGTTAGGGTAGGGTTAGGGTTAGGGTTAGGGTTAGGGTTAAGGGTTAGGGTTAGGGTTAGGGTTAGGGTTAGGGTTAGTGTAGGGTTAGGGTTAGGGTTAGGGTTAGGGTAGGGTTAGGGTTACGGTTAGGGTAAGGGTTAGGGTTAGGGTTAGGGTTAAGGGTTAGGGTTAGGGTTAGGGTTAGGGTTAGGGTTAGGGTTATGGAATATAAGCGATATTTTAGGGGTCAAACAGGGATTTCTGGGAAAATAAGAGAAATTTTAGTGGAAAAATGGGGATTTCTATGAAAATAAGCAATATTTCAGGGGAAAAACAGGAATTTCTATACAAATCACCTATATTAAAGGGGAAAAACAGGGATTTCTCAGAAAATAAGCGAGATTTAAGGAGAAAAACAGGGATTTCTATGAAAATAAGCGATATTTAAGGGGAAAAACGGATTTCTATGAAAATAAGCGATATTTAAGGGGAAAAAAAGGGATTTCTATGAAAATCAGCGATATTTCAGGGGAACAACAGGGATTTCTATGAAAATAAGCGATATTTAAGGGGAAAATCCGGGATTTCCATGAAAATAAGCGATATATAAGGGGAAAAACAGGGTTTTCTATGAAAATAAGCGATATTTCAGGGGAAAAACAGGGATTTCTCAGAAAATGAGCGATATTTAAGGGGAAAAACAGGGATTTCTATGAAAATAAGCGATATTTAAGGGGAAAAACAGGGATTTCTATGAAAATTTGCTATATTTAAGGAGAAAAACAGGGATTTCTATGAAAATAAGCGATATTTAAGGGGAAAAACAGGGATTTCTTAGAAAATAAGCGAAATTAAGGGGAAAAACAGGGATTTCCATGAAAATAAGCGATATTTTTGGGTAGAAACAGGGATTTCTACGAAAATAAGCGATATTTAAGGGGAAAAACTAGGATTTCTATGGACATTAGTGGTATTTAAGGGGAAAAAACGGGTTAGGGTAAGGGATAGGGTTGGGGTTAGAGTAAGTTTAGGATTAGGGTTAGGGTTAGGGTTAGGGTTAGGGTTAGGGTTAAGGTAGTGTTAGGGTTAGGGTTAGGGTTAGGGTTAGGGTTAGGGTTAGGGTTAGGGTTAGGGTTAGGGTTAGGGTTAGGGTAGGGTTAGGGTTAGGGTTAGGGTTAGGGTTTGGGTTAGGGTTAGATTTAGGGTTAGGGTTAGATTTAGGGTTAGGGTTAGGGTTAGGGTTAGGGTTAGGGTTAGGGTAGGGTTAGGGTTAGGGTTAGG
The DNA here is from genome assembly GCF_951394365.1 of Tetrao urogallus. Classification (NCBI taxonomy): domain Eukaryota; kingdom Metazoa; phylum Chordata; class Aves; order Galliformes; family Phasianidae; genus Tetrao; species Tetrao urogallus. The sequence goes on along the minus strand of NW_027638894.1, from coordinate 164,123 downwards.
GTTAGGGTAGGGTTAGGGTAAGGGTTAGGGTTAGGGTTAGTGTAAAGTTAGGGTTAGGGTTAGGGTTAGGGTTAAGGTTAGGGTTAGGGTTACGGTTAGGGTAAGGGTTAGGGTTAGGGTTAGTGTTAGGGTTAAGGGTTAGGGTTAGGGTTAGGGTTAGGGTTACGGTTAGGGTTAGGGAATATAAGCGATATTTTAGTGGTCAAACAGGGATTTCTGGGAAAATAAGAGAAATTTTAGTGGAAAAATGGGGATTTCTATGAAAATGAGCGATATTTAAGGGGAAAAACAGGGATTTCTATGAAAATGAGCGATATTTCAGGGGAAAAACAGGGATTTCTATGAAAATGAGCGAGATTTAAGGGGAAAAACAGGGATTTCTCAGAAAATAAGCGATATTTCAGGGGAAAAACAGGGATTTCTATGAAAATAAGCGATATTTAAGGGGAAAAACAGGGATTTCTCAGACAATAAGCGATATTTAAAGGGAAAAAAAGGGATTTCTATGAAAATAAGCGATATTTCAGGGGAAAAACAGGGATTTCTATGAAAATAAGCGATATTTAAGGGGAAAAACAGGGATTTCTCAGACAATAAGCGATATTTAAAGGGAAAAAAAGGGATTTCTATGAAAATAAGCGATATGTAAGGGGAAAAACAGGGATTTCTATGAAAATGAGCGATATTTAAGGGGAAAAACAGGGATTTCCATGAAAACAAGCGATATTTAAGGGGAAAAACAGGGATTTCTATGAAAATAAGCGATATTTAAGGGGAAAAACAGGGATTTCTATGAAAATGAGCGAGATTTAAGGGGAAAAACAGGGATTTCTATGAAAATAAGCGATATTTCAGGGGAAAATCAGGGATTTCTATGAAAATAAGCGATATTTAAGGGGAAAAACAGGGATTTCAATGAAAATCAGCGATATTTAAGGGGAAAATCAGGGATTTCTGTGAAAATCAGCGATATTTAAGGGGAAAAACAGGGTTTTCTATGAAAATAAGCGATATTTCAGGGGAAAAACAGGGATTTCTATGAAAATAAGCGATACATAAGGGGAAAAACAGGGATTTCTATGAAAAAAAGCGATATTTCAGGGGAAAAACAGGGATTTCTATGAAAATAAGGGATATTTTAGGTGAAAAACAGGGATTTCCATGAAAATAAGCGATACATAGGGGGAAAAACAGGGATTTCTCAGACAATAAGCGATATTTCAGGGGAAAAACAGGGATTTCTATGAAAATAAGCGATATTTAATGGGAAAAACAGGGATTTCTATGAAAATAAGCGATATTTAAGGGGAAAAACAGGGATTTCTATGAAAATAAGCGATATTTAAGGGGAAAAACAGGGATTTCTATGAAAATAAGCGATATTTAAGGGGAAAAACAGGGATTTCTCAGAAAATAAGCGATATTTAAGGGGAAAAACAGGGATATCTATGAAAATAAGCGATATTTAAGGGGAAAAACAGGGATTTCTATGAAAATAAGCGATATTTCAGGGGAAAAACAGGGATTTCTATGAAAATCAGCGATATTTCAGGGGAAAATCAGGGATTTCTGTGAAAATCAGCGATATTTAAGGGGAAAAACAGGGTTTTCTATGAAAATAAGCGATATTTCAGGGGAAAAAACAGGGATTTCTATGAAAATAAGCGATACATAGGGGGAAAAACAGGGATTTCTATGAAAAAAAGCGATATTTCAGGGGAAAAACAGGGATTTCTATGAAAATAGGGGATATTTTAGGTGAAAAACAGGGATTTCCATGAAAATAAGCGATATTTAAGGGGAAAAACAGGGATTTCTATGAAAATAAGCGATATTTAATGGGAAAAACAGGGATTTCTATGAAAATAAGCGATATTTAATGGGAAAAACAGGGATTTCTATGAAAATAAGCGATATTTAAGGGGAAAAACAGGGATTTCCATGAAAATAAGCGATATTTCAGGGGAAAAACAGGGATTTCTATGAAAATAAGCGATATTTCAGGAGAAAAACAGGGATTTCTATGAAAATAAGCGATATTTCAGGGGAGAAACAGGGATTTCAATGAAAATAAGCGATATTTAAGGGGAAAAACAGGGATTTCTATGAAAATAAGCGATATTTCAGGGGAAAATCAGGGATTTCTCAGACAATAAGCGATATTTAAGGGGAAAAACAGGGTTTTCTATGAAAATAAGCGATATTTAAGGAGAGAAACAGGGATTTATATGAAAATAAGCGATATTTCAGGGGAAAAACAGGGATTTCTCAAAAAATAAGCGAAATTAAAGTGGAAAAACAGGGATTTCTATGAAAATAAGCGATATTTAAGGGGAAAACAGGGATTTCTATGAAAATGAGCGATATTTAAGGGGAAAAACAGGGATTTCTCAGAAAATAAGCGATATTTCAGGGGAAAAACAGGGATTTCCATGAAAATAAGCGATATTTAAGGGGAAAAACAGGGATTTCTATGAAAATAAGCGATATTTCAGGGGAAAAACAGGGATTTCTATGAAAATAAGCGATATTTAAGGGGAAAAACAGGGATTTCTATGAAAATAAGCGATATTTAAGGGGAAAATCAGGGATTTCTATGAAAATGAGCGATATTTAAGGGGAAAAACAGGGATTTCTATGAAAATAAGCGATATTTCAGGGGAAAAACAGGGATTTCTATGAAAATAAGCGATATTTAAGGGGAAAAACAGGGATATCTATAAAAATCAGCGATATTTCAGGGGAAAAACAGGGATTTCTATGAAAATAAGCGTTATTTCAGGGGAAAAACAGGGATTTCTATGAAAATCAGCGATATTTAAGGGGAAAAACAGGGATTTCCATGAAAATAAGCGATATTTAAGGGGAAAAACAGGGATTTCTATGAAAATAAGCGATATTTAAGGGGAAAAACAGGGATATCTATGAAAATCAGCGATATTTCAGGGGAAAATCAGGGATTCCTGTGAAAATAAGCGATATTTAAGGGGAGAAACAGGGTTTTCTATGAAAATAAGCGATATTTCAGGGGAGAAACAGGGATTTCTATGAAAATCAGCGATACTTAAGGGGAAAATCAGGGATTTCTATGAAAATAAGCGATATTTAAGGGGAAAAACAGGGATTTCTCAGAAAATAAGCGATATTTAAGGGGAGAAACAGGGATTTCTATGAAAATAAGCGATATTTCAGGGGAAAAACAGGGATTTCTATGAAAATAAGCGATATTTAAGGGGAAAAACAGGGATTTCTTAGAAAATAAGCGATATTCAGAGGAAAAACAGGGATTTCTATGAAAACAAGCAATATTTAAGGGGAAAAACAGGGATTTCTACGAAAATAAGCGATATTTAATAGGAAAATCAGGGATTTCTGTGGACATTAGTGGTATTTAAGGGGAAAAAACGGGATAGGGTTAGGGATAGGGTTGGGGTTAGGGTAGGTTTAGGATTAGGGTTAGGGTTAGGGTTAGGGTTAGGGTTAGGGTTAGGGTTAAGGTAGGGTTAGGGTTAGGGTTAGGGTTAGGGTTAGGGTTAGGGTTAGGGTTAGTGTTAGGGTTAGGGTTAGGGTTGGGGTTAGGGTTAGGGTTAGGGTTAGATTTAGGGTTAGGGTTAGGGTTAGATTTAGGGTTAGGGTTAGGGTTAGGGTAGGGTTAGGGTTAGGGTTAGGGTTAGGGTTAGGGTTAGGGTTAGGGTTAGGGTTTGGGTTAGGGTTAGGGTTAGGGTTAGGGTTAGGGTTAGTGTAGGGTTAGGGTTAGGGTTAGGGTTAGTGTAGGGTTAGGGTTACGGTTAGGGTAAGGGTTAGGGTTAGGGTTAGGGTTAAGGGTTAGGGTTAGGGTTAGGGTTAGGGTTAGGGTTAGGGTTATGGAATATAAGCGATATTTTAGGGGAAAAACAGGGATTTCTGGGAAAATAAGAGAAATTTTAGTGGAAAAATGGGGATTTCTATGAAAATAAGCAATATTTCAGGGGAAAAACAGGGATTTCTATGAAAATAAGCGATATTTCAGGGGAAAAACAGGGATTTCTCAGAAAATAAGCGAGATTTAAGGAGTAAAACAGGGATTTCTATGAAAATAAGCGATATTTAAGGGGAAAAACGGATTTCTATGAAAATAAGCGATATTTACGGGGAAAAAAAGGGATTTCTATGAAAATCAGCGATATTTAAGGGGAAAAACAGGGATTTCTATGAAAATAAGCGATATTTAAGGGGAAAAACAGGGATTTCCATGAAAATAAGCGATATTTCAGGGGAAAAACAGGGATTTCCATGAAAATAAGCGATATTTCAGGGGAAAAACAGGGATTTCTCAGAAAATGAGCGATATTTAAGGGGAAAAACAGGGATTTCTATGAAAATAAGCGATATTTCAGGGGAAAAACAGGGATTTCTCAGAAAATAAGCGATATTTAAGGGGAAAAACAGGGATTTCTATGAAAATGAGCGATATTTCAGGGGAAAAACAGGGATTTCTATGAAAATAAGCGATATTTAAGGGGAAAAACAGGGATATCTATGAAAATCAGCGATATTTCAGGGGAAAATCAGGGATTCCTGTGAAAATAAGCGATATTTAAGGGGAGAAACAGGGTTTTCTATGAAAATAAGCGATATTTCAGGGGAGAAACAGGGATTTCTATGAAAATCAGCGATATTTAAGGGGAAAATCAGTGATTTCTATGAAAATAAGCGATATTTCAGGGGAAAAACAGGGATTTCTCAGAAAATAAGCGATATTTAAGGGGAGAAAGAGGGATTTCTATGAAAATAAGCGATATTTCAGAGGAAAAACAGGGATTTCTATGAAAATAAGCGATATTTCAGGGGAAAAACAGGGATTTCTATGAAAATAAGCGATATTTAAGGGGAAAAACAGGGATTTCTATGAAAATAAGCGATATTTCAGGGGAAAAACAGGGATTTCTCAGTCAATAAGCGATATTTCAGGGGAAAAACAGAGATTTCTATGAAAATAGGCGATATTAAAGGGGAAAAACAGGGATTTCTATGAAAATAAGCGATATTTCAGGGGAAAAACAGGGATTTCTATGAAAATAAGCGATATTTAAGGGGAAAAACAGGGATTTCTATGAAAATAAGCGATATTTCAGGAGAAAAACAGGGATTTCTATGAAAATAAGCGATATTTCAGGGGAGAAGCAGGGATTTCTATGAAAATAAGCGATATTTAAGGGGAAAAACAGGGATTTCTATGAAAATCAGCGACATTTCAGGGGAAAAACAGGGATTCCTATGAAAATAAGCGATATTTAAGGGGAAAAACAGGGATTTCTATGAAAATAAGCGATATTTTAGGTGAAAAACAGGGATTTCCATGAAAATAAGCGATATTTCAGGGGAAAAACAGGGATTTCTATGAAAATAAGCGATATTTCAGGGGAAAAACTGGGATTTCCATGAAAATGAGCGATATTTCAGGGGAAAAACAGGGATTTCTATGAAAATCAGCGATATTTCAGGGGAAAAACAGGGATTTCTATGAAAATAAGCGATATCTAAGGGGAAAAACAGGGATTTCCATGAAAATAAGCGATATTTCAGGGGAAAAACAGGGATTTCTATGAAAATCAGCGATATTTAAGGGGAAAAACAGGGATTTCTCAGAAAATAAGCGATATTTAAGGGGAAAAACCGGGTTTTCTATGAAAATAAGCGATATTTAAGGGGAAAACCAGGAATTTCTATGAAAATAAGCGATATTTAAGGGGAAAAACAGGGATTTCTATGAAAATAAGCGATATTTTAGGTGAAAAACAGGGATTTCTATGAAAATAAGCAATATTTTAGGGGAAAAACAGGGATTTCTATGAAAATAAGCGATATTTTAGGTGAAAAACAGGGATTTCTATGAAAATAAGAGAGATTTAAGGGGAAAAACAGGGATTTCTATGAGAATAAGCGATATTTAAGGGGAAAAACAGGGATTTCTATGAAAATAAGCGATATTTCAGGGGAAAAACAGGGTTTTCTATGAAAATAAGCGATATTTCAAGGGAAAAACAGGGATTTCTATGAAAATAAGGGATATTTTAGGGGAAAAACTGGGATATCTATGAAAATCAGCGATATTTAAGGGGAAAAACAGGGATTTCTATGAAAATAAGCGATATTTCAGGGGAAAAACAGGGATTTCTATGAAAATAAGCGATATTTCAGGGGAAAAACAGGGATTTCTATGAAAATAAGCGATATTTCAGGGGAAAAACAGGGATTTCTATGAAAATAAGCGACATTTCAGGGGAAAAAAAGGGATTTCTATGAAAATGAGCGAGATTTAAGGGGAAAAACAGGGATTTCTATGAAAATAAGCGATATTTCAGGGGAAAAACAGGGATTTCTATGAAAATAAGCGATATTTAAGGGGAAAAACAGGGATTTCTATGAAAATAAGCGATATCTAAGGGGAAAAACAGGGATTTCTATGAAAATAAACGATATTTAAGGGGAAAAACAGGGATTTCTATGAAAATCAGCGATATTTAAGGGGAAAAACAGGGATTTCTATGAAAATAAGCGATATTTAAGGGGAAAAACAGGGATATCTATGAAAATAAGCGATATTTAAGGGGAAAAAAAGGGATTTCTATGAAAATAAGCGATATTTAAGGGGAAAAACAGGGATTTCTATGAAAATCAGCGATATTTCAGGGGAAAAACAGGGATTTCTCAGAAAATAAGCGATATTTAAGGGGAAAAACAGGGATTTCTATGAAAATAAGCGATATTTCAGGGGAAAAACAGGGATTTCTATGAAAATAAGCGATATTTCAGGGGAAAAACAGCGATTTCTCAGAAAATAAGCGATATTTCAGGGGAAAAACAGGGTTTTCTATGAAAATAAGTGATATTTAAGGGGAAAAACAGGGATTTCTATGAAAATAAGCAATATTTTAGGGGAAAAACAGGGATTTCTATGAAAATAAGCGATATTTCAGGGGAAAAACAGGGATTTCTATGAAAATAAGCAATATTTTAGGGGAAAAACAGGGATTTCTATGAAAATAAGCGATATTTCAGGGGAAAAACAGGAATTTCTATGAAAATAAGCGATATTTCAGGGGAAAGACAGGGATTTCTATGAGAATAAGCGATATTTAAGGGGAAAAACAGGGATTTCTATGAAAATAAGCGATATTTCAGGGGAAAAACAGGGATTTCTATGAAAATAAGCGATATTTAAGGGGAAAAACAGGGATTTCTATGAAAATAAGCGATATTTCAGGGGAAAAACAGGGATTTCTATGAAAATAAGCGATATTTCAGGGGAAAAACAGGGATTTCTCAGAAAATAAGCGATATTTAAGGGGAAAAACAGGGATTTCTCAGAAAATAAGCGATATTTCAGGGGAGAAACAGGGATATCTATGAAAATAAGCGATATTTAAGGGGAAAAACAGGGATTTCTACGAAAATAAGCGATATTTATGGGGAAAAACAGGGATTTCTATGAAAATAAGCGATATTTAAGGGGAAAAACAGGGATTTCTATGAAAATAAGCGATATTTCAGGGGAAAAACAGGGATTTCTATGAAAATAAGCGATATTTCAGGGGAAAAACAGGGATTTCTATGAAAATAAGCGATATTTAAGGGGAAAAACAGGGATTTCTATGAAAATAAGCGATATTTAATGGGAAAAACAGGGATTTCTATGAAAATCAGCGATATTTAAGGGGAAAAACAGGGATTTCTATGAAAATAAGCGATATTTCAGGGAAAAACAGAAATTTCTCAGAAAACAAGCGATATTTCAGGGGAAAAACAGGGATTTCTATGAAAATAAGCGATATTTCAGGGGAAAAACAGGGTTTTCTATGAAAATAAGCGATATTTCAGGGGAAAAACAGGGATTTCTATGAAAATAAGCGATATTTAAGGGGAAAAACAGGGATTTCTCAGAAAATAAGCGATATTTCAGGGGAGAAACAGGGATTTCTATGAAAATAAGTGATATTTAAGGGGAAAATCAGGGATTTCTATGAAAATGAGCGATATTTAAGGGGAAAAACAGGGATTTCTATGAAAATAAGCGATATTTAAGGGGAAAAACAGGGATTTCTATGAAAATAAGCGATATTTCAGGGGAAAAACGGGGATTTCTATGAAAATAAGCGATATTTCAGGGGAAAAACAGGGATTTCTATGAAAATAAGCGATATTTCAGGGGAAAAACAGGGATTTCTATGAAAATAAGCGATATTTAAGGGGAAAAACAGGGATATCTATGAAAATCAGCGATATTTTAGGGGAAAAACAGGGATTTCTATGAAAATAAGCGATATTTCAGGGGAAAAACAGGGATTTCTATGAAAATAAGCGATATTTAAGGGGAAAAACAGGGTTTTCTATGAAAATAAGCGATATTTAAGGGGAAAAACAGGGATTTCTCAGTCAATAAGCGATATTTCAGGGGAAAAACAGAGATTTCTATGAAAATAGGCGATATTAAAGGGGAAAAACAGGGATTTCTCAGAAAATAAGCGATATTTCAGGGGAAAAACAGGGATTTCTATGAAAATAAGCGATATTTAAGGGGAAAAACAGGGATTTCTATGAAAATAAGCGATATTTCAGGAGAAAAACAGGGATTTCTATGAAAATAAGCGATATTTCAGGGGAGAAGCAGGGATTTCTATGAAAATAAGCGATATTTCAGGGGAAAAACAGGGATTTCTATGAAAATCAGCGATATTTCAGGGGAAAAACAGGGATTTATATGAAAATAAGCGATATTTCAGGGGAAAAACAGGGATTTCTATGAAAATAAGCGATATTTAAGGGGAAAAACAGGGATTTCTATGAAAATAAGCGATATTTAAGGGGAAAATCAGGGATTTCTATGAAAATGAGCGATATTTAAGGGGAAAAACAGGGATTTCTATGAAAATAAGTGATATTTCAGGGGAAAAACAGGGATTTCTATGAAAATAAGCGATATTTAAGTGGAAAAACAGGGATTTCTATGAAAATGAGCGATATTTAAGGGGAAAAACAGGGATTTCTATGAAAATAAGCGATATTTAAGGGGAAAAACAGGGATTTCTATGAAAATAAGCGATATTTAAGGGGAAAAACAGGGATTTCTATGAAAATAAGCGATATTTCAGGGGAAAATCAGGGATTTCTATGAAAATAAGCGATATTTCAGGGGAAAAACAGGGATTTCTATGAAAATAAGCGATATTTCAGGGGAAAATCAGGGATTTCTATGAAAATAAGCGATATTTCAGGGGAAAAACAGGGATTTCTATGAAAATAAGCGATATTTCAGGGGAAAAACAGGGATTTCTATGAAAATAAGCGATATTTCAGGGGAAAAACAGGGATTTCTCAGAAAATAAGCGATATTTAAGGGGAAAAACAGGGATTTCTCAGAAAATAAGCGATATTTAAGGGGAGAAACAGGGATTTCTATGAAAATAAGCGATATTTCAGAGGAAAAACAGGGATTTCTATGAAAATAAGCGATATTTCAGGGGAAAAACAGGGATTTCTCAGAAAATAAGCGATATTTCAGGGGAAAAACAGGGATTTCTATGAAAATAAGCGATATTTCAGGGGAAAAACAGGGATATCTATGAAAATAAGCGATATTTAAGGGGAAAAAAAGGGATTTCTATGAAAATAAGCGATATTTAAGGGGAAAAACAGGGATTTCTATGAAAATCAGCGATATTTCAGGGGAAAAACAGGGATTTCTCAGAAAATAAGCGATATTTAAGGGGAAAAACAGGGATTTCTATGAAAATAAGCGATATTTCAGGGGAAAAACAGGGATTTCTATGAAAATCAGCGATATTTCAGGGGAAAAACAGCGATTTCTCAGAAAATAAGCGATATTTCAGGGGAAAAACAGGGTTTTCTATGAAAATAAGTGATATTTAAGGGGAAAAACAGGGATTTCTATGAAAATAAGCAATATTTTAGGGGAAAAACAGGGATTTCTATGAAAATAAGCGATATTTCAGGGGAAAAACAGGGATTTCTATGAAAATAAGCAATATTTTAGGGGAAAAACAGGGATTTCTATGAAAATAAGCGATATTTCAGGGGAAAAACAGGAATTTCTATGAAAATAAGCGATATTTCAGGGGAAAGACAGGGATTTCTATGAGAATAAGCGATATTTAAGGGGAAAAACAGGGATTTCTATGAAAATAAGCGATATTTCAGGGGAAAAACAGGGATTTCTATGAAAATAAGCGATATTTAAGGGGAAAAACAGGGATTTCTATGAAAATAAGCGATATTTCAGGGGAAAAACAGGGATTTCTATGAAAATAAGCGATATTTCAGGGGAAAAACAGGGATTTCTCAGAAAATAAGCGATATTTAAGGGGAAAAACAGGGATTTCTCAGAAAATAAGCGATATTTCAGGGGAGAAACAGGGATATCTATGAAAATAAGCGATATTTAAGGGGAAAAACAGGGATTTCTACGAAAATAAGCGATATTTATGGGGAAAAACAGGGATTTCTATGAAAATAAGCGATATTTAAGGGGAAAAACAGGGATTTCTATGAAAATAAGCGATATTTCAGGGGAAAAACAGGGATTTCTATGAAAATAAGCGATATTTCAGGGGAAAAACAGGGATTTCTATGAAAATAAGCGATATTTAAGGGGAAAAACAGGGATTTCTATGAAAATAAGCGATATTTCAGGGGAAAAACAGGGATTTCTATGAAAATCAGCGATATTTAAGGGGAAAAACAGGGATTTCTATGAAAATAAGCGATATTTCAGGGAAAAACAGAAATTTCTCAGAAAACAAGCGATATTTCAGGGGAAAAACAGGGATTTCTATGAAAATAAGCGATATTTCAGGGGAAAAACAGGGTTTTCTATGAAAATAAGCGATATTTCAGGGGAAAAACAGGGATTTCTATGAAAATAAGCGATATTTAAGGGGAAAAACAGGGATTTCTCAGAAAATAAGCGATATTTCAGGGGAGAAACAGGGATTTCTATGAAAATAAGTGATATTTAAGGGGAAAATCAGGGATTTCTATGAAAATGAGCGATATTTAAGGGGAAAAACAGGGATTTCTATGAAAATAAGCGATATTTAAGGGGAAAAACAGGGATTTCTATGAAAATAAGCGATATTTCAGGGGAAAAACGGGGATTTCTATGAAAATAAGCGATATTTCAGGGGAAAAACAGGGATTTCTATGAAAATAAGCGATATTTCAGGGGAAAAACAGGGATTTCTATGAAAATAAGCGATATTTAAGGGGAAAAACAGGGATATCTATGAAAATCAGCGATATTTTAGGGGAAAAACAGGGATTTCTATGAAAATAAGCGATATTTCAGGGGAAAAACAGGGATTTCTATGAAAATAAGCGATATTTAAGGGGAAAAACAGGGTTTTCTATGAAAATAAGCGATATTTAAGGGGAAAAACAGGGATTTCTCAGTCAATAAGCGATATTTCAGGGGAAAAACAGAGATTTCTATGAAAATAGGCGATATTAAAGGGGAAAAACAGGGATTTCTCAGAAAATAAGCGATATTTCAGGGGAAAAACAGGGATTTCTATGAAAATAAGCGATATTTAAGGGGAAAAACAGGGATTTCTATGAAAATAAGCGATATTTCAGGAGAAAAACAGGGATTTCTATGAAAATAAGCGATATTTCAGGGGAGAAGCAGGGATTTCTATGAAAATAAGCGATATTTCAGGGGAAAAACAGGGATTTCTATGAAAATCAGCGATATTTCAGGGGAAAAACAGGGATTTATACGAAAATAAGCGATATTTCAGGGGAAAAACAGGGATTTCTATGAAAATAAGCGATATTTAAGGGGAAAAACAGGGATTTCTATGAAAATAAGCGATATTTAAGGGGAAAATCAGGGATTTCTATGAAAATGAGCGATATTTAAGGGGAAAAACAGGGATTTCTATGAAAATAAGTGATATTTCAGGGGAAAAACAGGGATTTCTATGAAAATAAGCGATATTTAAGTGGAAAAACAGGGATTTCTATGAAAATGAGCGATATTTAAGGGGAAAAACAGGGATTTCTATGAAAATAAGCGATATTTAAGGGGAAAAACAGGGATTTCTATGAAAATAAGCGATATTTAAGGGGAAAAACAGGAATTTCTATGAAAATAAGCGATATTTCAGGGGAAAATCAGGGATTTCTATGAAAATAAGCGATATTTCAGGGGAAAAACAGGGATTTCTATGAAAATAAGCGATATTTCAGGGGAAAATCAGGGATTTCTATGAAAATAAGCGATATTTCAGGGGAAAAACAGGGATTTCTATGAAAATAAGCGATATTTCAGGGGAAAAACAGGGATTTCTATGAAAATAAGCGATATTTCAGGGGAAAAACAGGGATTTCTCAGAAAATAAGCGATATTTAAGGGGAAAAACAGGGATTTCTCAGAAAATAAGCGATATTTAAGGGGAGAAACAGGGATTTCTATGAAAATAAGCGATATTTCAGAGGAAAAACAGGGATTTCTATGAAAATAAGCGATATTTCAGGGGAAAAACAGGGATTTCTCAGAAAATAAGCGATATTTCAGGGGAAAAACAGGGATTTCTATGAAAATAAGCGATATTTCAGGGGAAAAACAGGGATTTCTCAGTCAATAAGCGATATTTCAGGGGAAAAACAGAGATTTCTATGAAAATAGGCGATATTAAAGGGGAAAAACAGGGATTTCTATGAAAATAAGCGATATTTCAGGGGAAAAACAGGGATTTCTGTGAAAATAAGCGATATTTAAGGGGAAAAACAGGGATTTCTATGAAAATAAGCGATATTTCAGGAGAAAAACAGGGATTTCTCAGAAAATAAGCGATATTTAAGGGGAGAAGCAGGGATTTCTATGAAAATAAGCGATATTTCAGGGGAAAAACAGGGATTTCTATGAAAATCAGCGACATTTCAGGGGAAAAACAGGGATTCCTATGAAAATAAGCGATATTTAAGGGGAAAAACAGGGATTTCTATGAAAATTATCGATATTTTAGGTGAAAAACAGGGATTTCCATGAAAATAAGCGATATTTCAGGGGAAAAACAGGGATTTCTATGAAAATAAGCGATATTTCAGGGGAAAAACTGGGATTTCCATGAAAATGAGCGATATTTCAGGGGAAAAACAGGGATTTCTATGAAAATCAGCGATATTTCAGGGGAAAAACAGGGATTTCTATGAAAATAAGCGATATCTAAGGGGAAAAACAGGGATTTCCATGAAAATAAGCGATATTTCAGGGGAAAAACAGGGATTTCTATGAAAATCAGCGATATTTAAGGGGAAAAACAGGGATTTCTCAGAAAATAAGCGATATTTAAGGGGAAAAACCGGGTTTTCTATGAAAATAAGCGATATTTAAGGGGAAAACCAGGAATTTCTATGAAAATAAGCGATATTTAAGGGGAAAAACAGGGATTTCTATGAAAATAAGCGATATTTTAGGTGAAAAACAGGGATTTCTATGAAAATAAGCAATATTTTAGGGGAAAAACAGGGATTTCTATGAAAATAAGCGATATTTTAGGTGAAAAACAGGGATTTCTATGAAAATAAGAGAGATTTAAGGGGAAAAACAGGGATTTCTATGAGAATAAGCGATATTTAAGGGGAAAAACAGGGATTTCTATGAAAATAAGCGATATTTCAGGGGAAAAACAGGGTTTTCTATGAAAATAAGCGATATTTCAAGGGAAAAACAGGGATTTCTATGAAAATAAGGGATATTTTAGGGGAAAAACAGGGATATCTATGAAAATCAGCGATATTTAAGGGGAAAAACAGGGATTTCTATGAAAATAAGCGATATTTCAGGGGAAAAACAGGGATTTCTATGAAAATAAGCGATATTTCAGGGGAAAAACAGGGATTTCTATGAAAATAAGCGATATTTCAGGGGAAAAACAGGGATTTCTATGAAAATAAGCGACATTTCAGGGGAAAAAAAGGGATTTCTAGGAAAATGAGCGAGATTTAAGGGGAAAAACAGGGATTTCTATGAAAATAAGCGATATTTCAGGGGAAAAACAGGGATTTCTATGAAAATCAGCGATATTTCAGGGGAAAAACAGGGATTTCTATGAAAATAAGCGATATTTCAGGGGAAAAACAGGGATTTCTATGAAAATAAACGATATTTAAGGGGAAAAACAGGGATTTCTATGAAAATCAGCGATATTTAAGGGGAAAAACAGGGATTTCTATGAAAATAAGCGATATTTAAGGGGAAAAACAGGGATATCTATGAAAATAAGCGATATTTAAGGGGAAAAAAAGGGATTTCTATGAAAATAAGCGATATTTAAGGGGAAAAACAGGGATTTCTATGAAAATCAGCGATATTTCAGGGGAAAAACAGGGATTTCTCAGAAAATAAGCGATATTTAAGGGGAAAAACAGGGATTTCTATGAAAATAAGCGATATTTCAGGGGAAAAACAGGGATTTCTATGAAAATCAGCGATATTTCAGGGGAAAAACAGCGTTTTCTCAGAAAATAAGCGATATTTCAGGGGAAAAACAGGGTTTTCTATGAAAATAAGTGATATTTAAGGGGAAAAACAGGGATTTCTATGAAAATAAGCAATATTTTAGGGGAAAAACAGGGATTTCTATGAAAATAAGCGATATTTCAGGGGAAAAACAGGGATTTCTATGAAAATAAGCAATATTTTAGGGGAAAAACAGGGATTTCTATGAAAATAAGCGATATTTCAGGGGAAAAACAGGAATTTCTATGAAAATAAGCGATATTTCAGGGGAAAGACAGGGATTTCTATGAGAATAAGCGATATTTAAGGGGAAAAACAGGGATTTCTATGAAAATAAGCGATATTTCAGGGGAAAAACAGGGATTTCTATGAAAATAAGCGATATTTAAGGGGAAAAACAGGGATTTCTATGAAAATAAGCGATATTTCAGGGGAAAAACAGGGATTTCTATGAAAATAAGCGATATTTCAGGGGAAAAACAGGGATTTCTCAGAAAATAAGCGATATTTAAGGGGAAAAACAGGGATTTCTCAGAAAATAAGCGATATTTCAGGGGAGAAACAGGGATATCTATGAAAATAAGCGATATTTAAGGGGAAAAACAGGGATTTCTACGAAAATAAGCGATATTTATGGGGAAAAACAGGGTTTTCTATGAAAATAAGCGATATTTCAGGGGAAAAACAGGGATTTCTATGAAAATAAGCGATATTTAAGGGGAAAAACAGGGATTTCTCAGAAAATAAGCGATATTTCAGGGGAGAAACAGGGATTTCTATGAAAATAAGTGATATTTAAGGGGAAAATCAGGGATTTCTATGAAAATGAGCGATATTTAAGGGGAAAAACAGGGATTTCTATGAAAATAAGCGATATTTAAGGGGAAAAACAGGGATTTCTATGAAAATAAGCGATATTTCAGGGGAAAAACGGGGATTTCTATGAAAATAAGCGATATTTCAGGGGAAAAACAGGGATTTCTATGAAAATAAGCGATATTTCAGGGGAAAAACAGGGATTTCTATGAAAATAAGCGATATTTAAGGGGAAAAACAGGGATATCTATGAAAATCAGCGATATTTTAGGGGAAAAACAGGGATTTCTATGAAAATAAGCGATATTTCAGGGGAAAAACAGGGATTTCTATGAAAATAAGCGATATTTAAGGGGAAAAACAGGGTTTTCTATGAAAATAAGCGATATTTAAGGGGAAAAACAGGGATTTCTCAGTCAATAAGCGATATTTCAGGGGAAAAACAGAGATTTCTATGAAAATAGGCGATATTAAAGGGGAAAAACAGGGATTTCTCAGAAAATAAGCGATATTTCAGGGGAAAAACAGGGATTTCTATGAAAATAAGCGATATTTAAGGGGAAAAACAGGGATTTCTATGAAAATAAGCGATATTTCAGGAGAAAAACAGGGATTTCTAAGAAAATAAGCGATATTTCAGGGGAGAAGCAGGGATTTCTATGAAAATAAGCGATATTTCAGGGGAAAAACAGGGATTTCTATGAAAATCAGCGATATTTCAGGGGAAAAACAGGGATTTATATGAAAATAAGCGATATTTCAGGGGAAAAACAGGGATTTCTATGAAAATAAGCGATATTTCAGGGGAAAAACAGGGATTTCTATGAAAATAAGCGATATTTAAGGGGAAAATCAGGGATTTCTATGAAAATGAGCGATATTTAAGGGGAAAAACAGGGATTTCTATGAAAATAAGTGATATTTCAGGGGAAAAACAGGGATTTCTATGAAAATAAGCGATATTTAAGTGGAAAAACAGGGATTTCTATGAAAATGAGCGATATTTAAGGGGAAAAACAGGGATTTCTATGAAAATAAGCGATATTTAAGGGGAAAAACAGGGATTTCTATGAAAATAAGCGATATTTAAGGGGAAAAACAGGAATTTCTATGAAAATAAGCGATATTTCAGGGGAAAATCAGGGATTTCTATGAAAATAAGCGATATTTCAGGGGAAAAACAGGGATTTCTATGAAAATAAGCGATATTTCAGGGGAAAATCAGGGATTTCTATGAAAATAAGCGATATTTCAGGGGAAAAACAGGGATTTCTATGAAAATAAGCGATATTTCAGGGGAAAAACAGGGATTTCTATGAAAATAAGCGATATTTCAGGGGAAAAACAGGGATTTCTCAGAAAATAAGCGATATTTAAGGGGAAAAACAGGGATTTCTCAGAAAATAAGCGATATTTAAGGGGAGAAACAGGGATTTCTATGAAAATAAGCGATATTTCAGAGGAAAAACAGGGATTTCTATGAAAATAAGCGATATTTCAGGGGAAAAACAGGGATTTCTCAGAAAATAAGCGATATTTCAGGGGAAAAACAGGGATTTCTATGAAAATAAGCGATATTTCAGGGGAAAAACAGGGATTTCTCAGTCAATAAGCGATATTTCAGGGGAAAAACAGAGATTTCTATGAAAATAGGCGATATTAAAGGGGAAAAACAGGGATTTCTATGAAAATAAGCGATATTTCAGGGGAAAAACAGGGATTTCTGTGAAAATAAGCGATATTTAAGGGGAAAAACAGGGATTTCTATGAAAATAAGCGATATTTCAGGAGAAAAACAGGGATTTCTCAGAAAATAAGCGATATTTAAGGGGAGAAGCAGGGATTTCTATGAAAATAAGCGATATTTCAGGGGAAAAACAGGGATTTCTATGAAAATCAGCGACATTTCAGGGGAAAAACAGGGATTCCTATGAAAATAAGCGATATTTAAGGGGAAAAACAGGGATTTCTATGAAAATTATCGATATTTTAGGTGAAAAACAGGGATTTCCATGAAAATAAGCGATATTTCAGGGGAAAAACAGGGATTTCTATGAAAATAAGCGATATTTCAGGGGAAAAACTGGGATTTCCATGAAAATGAGCGATATTTCAGGGGAAAAACAGGGATTTCTATGAAAATCAGCGATATTTCAGGGGAAAAACAGGGATTTCTATGAAAATAAGCGATATCTAAGGGGAAAAACAGGGATTTCCATGAAAATAAGCGATATTTCAGGGGAAAAACAGGGATTTCTATGAAAATCAGCGATATTTAAGGGGAAAAACAGGGATTTCTCAGAAAATAAGCGATATTTAAGGGGAAAAACCGGGTTTTCTATGAAAATAAGCGATATTTAAGGGGAAAACCAGGAATTTCTATGAAAATAAGCGATATTTAAGGGGAAAAACAGGGATTTCTATGAAAATAAGCGATATTTTAGGTGAAAAACAGGGATTTCTATGAAAATAAGCAATATTTTAGGGGAAAAACAGGGATTTCTATGAAAATAAGCGATATTTTAGGTGAAAAACAGGGATTTCTATGAAAATAAGAGAGATTTAAGGGGAAAAACAGGGATTTCTATGAGAATAAGCGATATTTAAGGGGAAAAACAGGGATTTCTATGAAAATAAGCGATATTTAAGGGGAAAAACAGGGTTTTCTATGAAAATAAGCGATATTTCAAGGGAAAAACAGGGATTTCTATGAAAATAAGGGATATTTTAGGGGAAAAACAGGGATATCTATGAAAATCAGCGATATTTAAGGGGAAAAACAGGGATTTCTATGAAAATAAGCGATATTTCAGGGGAAAAACAGGGATTTCTATGAAAATAAGCGATATTTCAGGGGAAAAACAGGGATTTCTATGAAAATAAGCGATATTTCAGGGGAAAAACAGGGATTTCTATGAAAATAAGCGACATTTCAGGGGAAAAAAAGGGATTTCTAGGAAAATGAGCGAGATTTAAGGGGAAAAACAGGGATTTCTATGAAAATAAGCGATATTTCAGGGGAAAAACAGGGATTTCTATGAAAATCAGCGATATTTCAGGGGAAAAACAGGGATTTCTATGAAAATAAGCGATATTTCAGGGGAAAAACAGGGATTTCTATGAAAATAAACGATATTTAAGGGGAAAAACAGGGTTTTCTATGAAAATAAGCGATATTTAAGGGGAAAAACAGGGATTTCTATGAAAATAAGCGATATTTAAGGGGAAAAACAGGGATATCTATGAAAATAAGCGATATTTAAGGGGAAAAAAAGGGATTTCTATGAAAATAAGCGATATTTAAGGGGAAAAACAGGGATTTCTATGAAAATCAGCGATATTTCAGGGGAAAAACAGGGATTTCTCAGAAAATAAGCGATATTTAAGGGGAAAAACAGGGATTTCTATGAAAATAAGCGATATTTCAGGGGAAAAACAGGGATTTCTATGAAAATCAGCGATATTTCAGGGGAAAAACAGCGTTTTCTCAGAAAATAAGCGATATTTCAGGGGAAAAACAGGGTTTTCTATGAAAATAAGTGATATTTAAGGGGAAAAACAGGGATTTCTATGAAAATAAGCAATATTTTAGGGGAAAAACAGGGATTTCTATGAAAATAAGCGATATTTCAGGGGAAAAACAGGGATTTCTATGAAAATAAGCAATATTTTAGGGGAAAAACAGGGATTTCTATGAAAATAAGCGATATTTCAGGGGAAAAACAGGAATTTCTATGAAAATAAGCGATATTTCAGGGGAAAGACAGGGATTTCTATGAGAATAAGCGATATTTAAGGGGAAAAACAGGGATTTCTATGAAAATAAGCGATATTTCAGGGGAAAAACAGGGATTTCTATGAAAATAAGCGATATTTAAGGGGAAAAACAGGGATTTCTATGAAAATAAGCGATATTTCAGGGGAAAAACAGGGATTTCTATGAAAATAAGCGATATTTCAGGGGAAAAACAGGGATTTCTCAGAAAATAAGCGATATTTAAGGGGAAAAACAGGGATTTCTCAGAAAATAAGCGATATTTCAGGGGAGAAACAGGGATATCTATGAAAATAAGCGATATTTAAGGGGAAAAACAGGGATTTCTACGAAAATAAGCGATATTTATGGGGAAAAACAGGGATTTCTATGAAAATAAGCGATATTTAAGGGGAAAAACAGGGATTTCTATGAAAATAAGCGATATTTAAGGGGAAAAACAGGGATTTCTATGAAAATAAGCGATATTTCAGGGGAAAAACAGGGATTTCTATGAAAATAAGCGATATTTAAGGGGAAAAACAGGGATTTCTATGAAAATAAGCGATATTTCAGGGGAAAAACAGGGATTTCTATGAAAATCAGCGATATTTCAGGGGAAAAACAGGGATTTCTATGAAAATAAGCGATATTTCAGGGAAAAACAGAAATTTCTCAGAAAATAAGCGATATTTAAGGGGAAAAACAGGGATTTCTATGAAAATAAGCGATATTTCAGGGGAAAAACAGGGTTTTCTATGAAAATAAGCGATATTTCAGGGGAAAAACAGGGATTTCTATGAAAATAAGCGATATTTAAGGGGAAAAACAGGGATTTCTCAGAAAATAAGCGATATTTCAGGGGAGAAACAGGGATTTCTATGAAAATAAGTGATATTTAAGGGGAAAATCAGGGATTTCTATGAAAATGAGCGATATTTAAGGGGAAAAACAGGGATTTCTATGAAAATAAGCGATATTTAAGGGGAAAAACAGGGATTTCTATGAAAATAAGCGATATTTCAGGGGAAAAACGGGGATTTCTATGAAAATAAGCGATATTTCAGGGGAAAAACAGGGATTTCTATGAAAATAAGCGATATTTCAGGGGAAAAACAGGGATTTCTATGAAAATAAGCGATATTTAAGGGGAAAAACAGGGATATCTATGAAAATCAGCGATATTTTAGGGGAAAAACAGGGATTTCTATGAAAATAAGCGATATTTCAGGGGAAAAACAGGGATTTCTATGAAAATAAGCGATATTTAAGGGGAAAAACAGGGTTTTCTATGAAAATAAGCGATATTTAAGGGGAAAAACAGGGATTTCTCAGTCAATAAGCGATATTTCAGGGGAAAAACAGAGATTTCTATGAAAATAGGCGATATTAAAGGGGAAAAACAGGGATTTCTCAGAAAATAAGCGATATTTCAGGGGAAAAACAGGGATTTCTATGAAAATAAGCGATATTTAAGGGGAAAAACAGGGATTTCTATGAAAATAAGCGATATTTAAGGGGAAAAACAGGGATTTCTATGAAAATAAGCGATATTTCAGGGGAGAAACAGGGATTTCTATGAAAATAAGTGATATTTAAGGGGAAAATCAGGGATTTCTATGAAAATGAGCGATATTTAAGGGGAAAAACAGGGATTTCTATGAAAATAAGCGATATTTAAGGGGAAAAACAGGGATTTCTATGAAAATAAGCGATATTTCAGGGGAAAAACGGGGATTTCTATGAAAATAAGCGATATTTCAGGGGAAAAACAGGGATTTCTATGAAAATAAGCGATATTTCAGGGGAAAAACAGGGATTTCTATGAAAATAAGCGATATTTAAGGGGAAAAACAGGGATATCTATGAAAATCAGCGATATTTTAGGGGAAAAACAGGGATTTCTATGAAAATAAGCGATATTTCAGGGGAAAAACAGGGATTTCTATGAAAATAAGCGATATTTAAGGGGAAAAACAGGGTTTTCTATGAAAATAAGCGATATTTAAGGGGAAAAACAGGGATTTCTCAGTCAATAAGCGATATTTCAGGGGAAAAACAGAGATTTCTATGAAAATAGGCGATATTAAAGGGGAAAAACAGGGATTTCTCAGAAAATAAGCGATATTTCAGGGGAAAAACAGGGATTTCTATGAAAATAAGCGATATTTAAGGGGAAAAACAGGGATTTCTATGAAAATAAGCGATATTTCAGGAGAAAAACAGGGATTTCTATGAAAATAAGCGATATTTCAGGGGAGAAGCAGGGATTTCTATGAAAATAAGCGATATTTCAGGGGAAAAACAGGGATTTCTATGAAAATCAGCGATATTTCAGGGGAAAAACAGGGATTTATATGAAAATAAGCGATATTTCAGGGGAAAAACAGGGATTTCTATGAAAATAAGCGATATTTAAGGGGAAAAACAGGGATTTCTATGAAAATAAGCGATATTTAAGGGGAAAATCAGGGATTTCTATGAAAATGAGCGATATTTAAGGGGAAAAACAGGGATTTCTATGAAAATAAGCGATATTTCAGGGGAAAAACAGGGATTTCTATGAAAATAAGCGATATTTAAGTGGAAAAACAGGGATTTCTATGAAAATGAGCGATATTTAAGGGGAAAAACAGGGATTTCTATGAAAATAAGCGATATTTAAGGGGAAAAACAGGGATTTCTATGAAAATAAGCGATATTTAAGGGGAAAAACAGGAATTTCTATGAAAATAAGCGATATTTCAGGGGAAAATCAGGGATTTCTATGAAAATAAGCGATATTTCAGGGGAAAAACAGGGATTTCTATGAAAATAAGCGATATTTCAGGGGAAAATCAGGGATTTCTATGAAAATAAGCGATATTTCAGGGGAAAAACAGGGATTTCTATGAAAATAAGCGATATTTCAGGGGAAAAACAGGGATTTCTATGAAAATAAGCGATATTTCAGGGGAAAAACAGGGATTTCTCAGAAAATAAGCGATATTTAAGGGGAAAAACAGGGATTTCTCAGAAAATAAGCGATATTTAAGGGGAGAAACAGGGATTTCTATGAAAATAAGCGATATTTCAGAGGAAAAACAGGGATTTCTATGAAAATAAGCGATATTTCAGGGGAAAAACAGGGATTTCTCAGAAAATAAGCGATATTTCAGGGGAAAAACAGGGATTTCTATGAAAATAAGCGATATTTCAGGGGAAAAACAGGGATTTCTCAGTCAATAAGCGATATTTCAGGGGAAAAACAGAGATTTCTATGAAAATAGGCGATATTAAAGGGGAAAAACAGGGATTTCTATGAAAATAAGCGATATTTCAGGGGAAAAACAGGGATTTCTGTGAAAATAAGCGATATTTAAGGGGAAAAACAGGGATTTCTATGAAAATAAGCGATATTTCAGGAGAAAAACAGGGATTTCTCAGAAAATAAGCGATATTTAAGGGGAGAAGCAGGGATTTCTATGAAAATAAGCGATATTTCAGGGGAAAAACAGGGATTTCTATGAAAATCAGCGACATTTCAGGGGAAAAACAGGGATTCCTATGAAAATGAGCGATATTTCAGGGGAGAAACAGGGATTTCTATGAAAATTATCGATATTTTAGGTGAAAAACAGGGATTTCCATGAAAATAAGCGATATTTCAGGGGAAAAACAGGGATTTCTATGAAAATAAGCGATATTTCAGGGGAAAAACTGGGATTTCCATGAAAATGAGCGATATTTCAGGGGAAAAACAGGGATTTCTATGAAAATCAGCGATATTTCAGGGGAAAAACAGGGATTTCTATGAAAATAAGCGATATCTAAGGGGAAAAACAGGGATTTCCATGAAAATAAGCGATATTTCAGGGGAAAAACAGGGATTTCTATGAAAATCAGCGATATTTAAGGGGAAAAACAGGGATTTCTCAGAAAATAAGCGATATTTAAGGGGAAAAACCGGGTTTTCTATGAAAATAAGCGATATTTAAGGGGAAAACCAGGAATTTCTATGAAAATAAGCGATATTTAAGGGGAAAAACAGGGATTTCTATGAAAATAAGCGATATTTTAGGTGAAAAACAGGGATTTCTATGAAAATAAGCAATATTTTAGGGGAAAAACAGGGATTTCTATGAAAATAAGCGATATTTTAGGTGAAAAACAGGGATTTCTATGAAAATAAGAGAGATTTAAGGGGAAAAACAGGGATTTCTATGAGAATAAGCGATATTTAAGGGGAAAAACAGGGATTTCTATGAAAATAAGCGATATTTCAGGGGAAAAACAGGGTTTTCTATGAAAATAAGCGATATTTCAAGGGAAAAACAGGGATTTCTATGAAAATAAGGGATATTTTAGGGGAAAAACAGGGATATCTATGAAAATCAGCGATATTTAAGGGGAAAAACAGGGATTTCTATGAAAATAAGCGATATTTCAGGGGAAAAACAGGGATTTCTATGAAAATAAGCG
Source organism: Tetrao urogallus (assembly GCF_951394365.1). NCBI lineage: Eukaryota > Metazoa > Chordata > Aves > Galliformes > Phasianidae > Tetrao > Tetrao urogallus. The sequence goes on along the minus strand of NW_027638894.1, from coordinate 140,571 downwards.
ATATTTCAGGGGAAAAACAGGGATTTCTATGAAAATAAGCGATATTTCAGGGGAAAAACAGGGATTTCTATGAAAATAAGCGACATTTCAGGGGAAAAAAAGGGATTTCTATGAAAATGAGCGAGATTTAAGGGGAAAAACAGGGATTTCTATGAAAATAAGCGATATTTCAGGGGAAAAACAGGGATTTCTATGAAAATCAGCGATATTTCAGGGGAAAAACAGGGATTTCTATGAAAATAAGCGATATTTCAGGGGAAAAACAGGGATTTCTATGAAAATAAACGATATTTAAGGGGAAAAACAGGGATTTCTATGAAAATCAGCGATATTTAAGGGGAAAAACAGGGATTTCTATGAAAATAAGCGATATTTAAGGGGAAAAACAGGGATATCTATGAAAATAAGCGATATTTAAGGGGAAAAAAAGGGATTTCTATGAAAATAAGCGATATTTAAGGGGAAAAACAGGGATTTCTATGAAAATCAGCGATATTTCAGGGGAAAAACAGGGATTTCTCAGAAAATAAGCGATATTTAAGGGGAAAAACAGGGATTTCTATGAAAATAAGCGATATTTCAGGGGAAAAACAGGGATTTCTATGAAAATCAGCGATATTTCAGGGGAAAAACAGCGATTTCTCAGAAAATAAGCGATATTTCAGGGGAAAAACAGGGTTTTCTATGAAAATAAGTGATATTTAAGGGGAAAAACAGGGATTTCTATGAAAATAAGCAATATTTTAGGGGAAAAACAGGGATTTCTATGAAAATAAGCGATATTTCAGGGGAAAAACAGGGATTTCTATGAAAATAAGCAATATTTTAGGGGAAAAACAGGGATTTCTATGAAAATAAGCGATATTTCAGGGGAAAAACAGGAATTTCTATGAAAATAAGCGATATTTCAGGGGAAAGACAGGGATTTCTATGAGAATAAGCGATATTTAAGGGGAAAAACAGGGATTTCTATGAAAATAAGCGATATTTCAGGGGAAAAACAGGGATTTCTATGAAAATAAGCGATATTTAAGGGGAAAAACAGGGATTTCTATGAAAATAAGCGATATTTCAGGGGAAAAACAGGGATTTCTATGAAAATAAGCGATATTTCAGGGGAAAAACAGGGATTTCTCAGAAAATAAGCGATATTTAAGGGGAAAAACAGGGATTTCTCAGAAAATAAGCGATATTTCAGGGGAGAAACAGGGATATCTATGAAAATAAGCGATATTTAAGGGGAAAAACAGGGATTTCTACGAAAATAAGCGATATTTATGGGGAAAAACAGGGATTTCTATGAAAATAAGCGATATTTAAGGGGAAAAACAGGGATTTCTATGAAAATAAGCGATATTTAAGGGGAAAAACAGGGATTTCTATGAAAATAAGCGATATTTCAGGGGAAAAACAGGGATTTCTATGAAAATAAGCGATATTTAAGGGGAAAAACAGGGATTTCTATGAAAATAAGCGATATTTCAGGGGAAAAACAGGGATTTCTATGAAAATCAGCGATATTTAAGGGGAAAAACAGGGATTTCTATGAAAATAAGCGATATTTCAGGGAAAAACAGAAATTTCTCAGAAAATAAGCGATATTTAAGGGGAAAAACAGGGATTTCTATGAAAATAAGCGATATTTCAGGGGAAAAACAGGGTTTTCTATGAAAATAAGCGATATTTCAGGGGAAAAACAGGGATTTCTATGAAAATAAGCGATATTTAAGGGGAAAAACAGGGATTTCTCAGAAAATAAGCGATATTTCAGGGGAGAAACAGGGATTTCTATGAAAATAAGTGATATTTAAGGGGAAAATCAGGGATTTCTATGAAAATGAGCGATATTTCAGAGGAAAAACAGGGATTTCTATGAAAATAAGCGATATTTAAGGGGAAAAACAGGGATTTCTATGAAAATAAGCGATATTTCAGGGGAAAAACGGGGATTTCTATGAAAATAAGCGATATTTCAGGGGAAAAACAGGGATTTCTATGAAAATAAGCGATATTTCAGGGGAAAAACAGGGATTTCTATGAAAATAAGCGATATTTAAGGGGAAAAACAGGGATTTCTATGAAAATCAGCGATATTTTAGGGGAAAAACAGGGATTTCTATGAAAATAAGCGATATTTCAGGGGAAAAACAGGGATTTCTATGAAAATAAGCGATATTTAAGGGGAAAAACAGGGTTTTCTATGAAAATAAGCGATATTTAAGGGGAAAAACAGGGATTTCTCAGTCAATAAGCGATATTTCAGGGGAAAAACAGAGATTTCTATGAAAATAGGCGATATTAAAGGGGAAAAACAGGGATTTCTCAGAAAATAAGCGATATTTCAGGGGAAAAACAGGGATTTCTATGAAAATAAGCGATATTTAAGGGGAAAAACAGGGATTTCTATGAAAATAAGCGATATTTCAGGAGAAAAACAGGGATTTCTATGAAAATAAGCGATATTTCAGGGGAGAAGCAGGGATTTCTATGAAAATAAGCGATATTTCAGGGGAAAAACAGGGATTTCTATGAAAATAAGCGATATTTAAGGGGAAAAACAGGGATTTATATGAAAATAAGCGATATTTCAGGGGAAAAACAGGGATTTCTATGAAAATAAGCGATATTTCAGGGGAAAAACAGGGATATCTATGAAAATAAGCGATATTTAAGGGGAAAAACAGGGATTTCTATGAAAATAAGCGATATTTAAGGGGAAAATCAGGGATTTCTATGAAAATGAGCGATATTTAAGGGGAAAAACAGGGATTTCTATGAAAATAAGCCATATTTAAGGGGAAAAACAGGGATTTCTATGAAAATAAGCGATATTTAAGGGGAAAAACAGGGATTTCTATGAAAATGAGCGATATTTAAGGGGAAAAACAGGGATTTCTATGAAAATAAGCGATATTTAAGGGGAAAAACAGGGATTTCTATGAAAATAAGCGATATTTAAGGGGAAAAACAGGAATTTCTATGAAAATAAGCGATATTTCAGGGGAAAATCAGGGATTTCTATGAAAATAAGCGATATTTCAGGGGAAAAACAGGGATTTCTATGAAAATAAGCGATATTTCAGGGGAAAAACAGGGATTTCTATGAAAATAAGCGATATTTCAGGGGAAAAACAGGGATTTCTATGAAAATAAGCGATATTTCAGGGGAAAAACAGGGATTTCTATGAAAATAAGCGATATTTCAGGGGAAAAACAGGGATTTCTCAGAAAATAAGCGATATTTAAGGGGAAAAACAGGGATTTCTCAGAAAATAAGCGATATTTCAGGGGAGAAACAGGGATATCTATGAAAATAAGCGATATTTCAGGGGAAAAACAGGGATTTCTACGAAAATAAGCGATATTTATGGGGAAAAACAGGGATTTCTATGAAAATAAGCGATATTTAAGGGGAAAAACAGGGATTTCCATGAAAATAAGCGATATTTCAGGGGAAAAACAGGGATTTCTATGAAAATCAGCGATATTTCAGGGGAAAAACAGGGATTTCTATGAAAATAAGCGATATTTAAGGGGAAAAACAGGGATTTCTATGAAAATAAGCGATATTTCAGGGGAAAAACAGGGATTTCTATGAAAATCAGCGATATTTCAGGGGAAAAACAGGGATATCTATGAAAATAAGCGATATTTCAGGGAAAAACAGGAATTTCTCAGAAAATAAGCGATATTTAAGGGGAAAAACAGGGATTTCTCAGTCAATAAGCGATATTTCAGGGGAAAAACAGGGTTTTCTATGAAAATAAGCGATATTTAAGGGGAAAAACAGGGATTTCTATGAAAATAAGCGATATTTAAGGGGAAAAACAGGGATTTCTCAGAAAATAAGCGATATTTCAGGGGAGAAACAGGGATTTCTATGAAAATAAGTGATATTTAAGGGGAAAATCAGGGATTTCTATGAAAATGAGCGATATTTAAGGGGAAAAACAGGGATTTCTATGAAAATAAGCGATATTTAAGGGGAAAAACAGGGATTTCTATGAAAATAAGCGATATTTCAGGGGAAAAACGGGGATTTCTATGAAAATAAGCGATATTTCAGGGGAAAAACAGGGATTTCTATGAAAATAAGCGATATTTCAGGGGAAAAACAGGGATTTCTATGAAAATAAGCGATATTTAAGGGGAAAAACAGGGATATCTATGAAAATCAGCGATATTTTAGGGGAAAAACAGGGATTTCTATGAAAATAAGCGATATTTCAGGGGAAAAACAGGGATTTCTATGAAAATAAGCGATATTTAAGGGGAAAAACAGGGTTTTCTATGAAAATAAGCGATATTTCAGGGGAAAAACAGGGATTTCTCAGTCAATAAGCGATATTTCAGGGGAAAAACAGAGATTTCTATGAAAATAGGCGATATTAAAGGGGAAAAACAGGGATTTCTATGAAAATAAGCGATATTTCAGGGGAAAAACAGGGATTTCTATGAAAATAAGCGATATTTAAGGGGAAAAACAGGGATTTCTATGAAAATAAGCGATATTTCAGGAGAAAAACAGGGATTTCTATGAAAATAAGCGATATTTCAGGGGAAAAACAGGGATTTCTATGAAAATAAGCGATATTTCAGGGGAAAAACAGGGATTTCTATGAAAATAAGCGATATTTCAGGGGAAAAACAGAGATTTCTATGAAAATAAGCGATATTTCAGGGGAAAAACAGGGATTTCTATGAAAATAAGCGATATTTAAGGGGAAAATCAGGGATTTCTATGAAAATGAGCGATATTTAAGGGGAAAAACAGGGATTTCTATGAAAATAAGCGATATTTAAGGGGAAAAACAGGGATTTCTATGAAAATAAGCGATATTTTTGGGGAAAAACAGGGATTTCTATGAAAATGAGCGATATTTAAGGGGAAAAACAGGGATTTCTATGAAAATAAGCGATATTTCAGGGGAAAAACAGGGATTTCTATGAAAATAAGCGATATTTATGGGGAAAAACAGGGTTTTCTATGAAAATAAGCGATATATAAGGGGAAAACCAGGGATTTCTATGAAAATAAGCGATATTTCAGGGGAAAAACAGGGATTTCTATGAAAATCAGCGATATTTAAGGGGAAAAACAGGGATTTCTATGAAAATGAGCGATATTTAAGGGGAAAAACAGGGATTTCTATGAAAATAAGCGATATTTCAGGGGAAAATCAGGGATTTCTATGAAAATGAGCGATATTTAAGGGGAAAAACAGGGATTTCTATGAAAATCAGCGATATTTCAGGGGAAAAACAGGGATTTCTATGAAAATAAGCGATATTTCAGGGGAAAAACAGGGATTTCTATGAAAATAAGCGATATTTCAGGGGAAAAACAGGGATTTCTATGAAAATAAGCGATATTTAAGGGGAAAAACAGGGATTTCTATGAAAATCAGCGATATTTCAGGGGAAAAACAGGGATTTCAATGAAAATAAGCGATATTTCAGGGGAAAAACAGGGATTTCTATGAAAATAAGCGATATGTAAGGGAAAAAACAGGGATTTCTATGAAAATCAGCGATATTTCAGGGGAAAAACAGGGATTTCTATGAAAATAAGCGATATTTCAGGGGAAAAACAGGGATTTCTATGAAAAAAAGCGATATTTAAGGGGAAAATCAGGGATTTCTATCAAAATAAGCGATATTTAAGGGGAAAAACAGGGATTTCTATGAAAATAAGCGATATTTAAGGGGAAAAACAGGGATTTCTATGAAAATCAGCGATATTTAAGGGGAGAAACAGGGATTTCCATGAAAATAAGCGATATTTCAGGGGAAAAACAGGGATTTCTATGAAAATAAGCGAAATTAAGGTGGAAAAACAGGGATTTCTATGAAAATGAGCGATATTTCAGGGGAAAAACAGGGATATCTATGAAAATAAGAGATATTTAAGGGGAAAAACAGGGATTTCTATGAAAATAAGCGATATTTAAGGGGAAAAACAGGGATTTCTATGAAAATAAGCGATATTTAAGGGGAAGAACGGATTTCTATGAAAATAAGCGATATTTCAGGGGAAAAACAGGGATTTCTATGAAAATGAGCGATATTTCAGGGGAAAAACAGGGATTTCTATGAAAATAAGCGATATTTCAGGGGAAAAACAGGGATTTCTATGAAAATGAGCGATATTTCAGGGGAAAAACAGGGATTTCTATGAAAGTAAGCGATATTTCAGGGGAAAATCAGGGATTTCTATGAAAATAAGCGATATTTCAGGGGAAAAACCGGGATTTCTATGAAAATAAGCGATATTTAAGGGGAAAAACAGGGATTTCTATGAAAATAAGCGATATTTCAGGGGAAAAACAGGGATTTCTGTGAAAATAAGCGATATTTAAGGGGAAAAACAGGGATTTCTATGAAAATAAGCGATATTTAAGGGGAAAACCAGGGATTTCTATGAAAATAAGCGATATTTAAGGGGAAAAACAGGGATTTCTATGAAAATAAGCGATATTTAAGGGGAAAATCAGGGATTTCTATGAAAATAAGCAATATTTTAGGGGAAAAACAGGGATTTCTCAGAAAATAAGCGATATTTCAGGGGAAAAACAGGAATTTCTCAGAAAATAAGCGATATTTAAGGGGAAAAACAGGGATTTCTCAGAAAATGAGCGATATTTAAGGGGAAAAACAGGGATTTCTATGAAAATAAGCGATATCTAAGGGGAAAAACAGGGATTTCTATGAAAATAAGGGATATTTAAGGGGAAAAACAGGGATATCTATGAAAATCAGCGATATTTAAGGGGAAAAACAGGGATTTCTATGAAAATAAGCGATATTTCAGGGGAAAAACAGGGATTTCTATGAAAATAAGCGATATTTCAGGGGAAAAACAGGGATTTCTATGAAAATAAGCGATATTTCAGGGGAAAAACAGGGATTTCTCAGAAAATAAGCGATATTTCAGGGGAAAAACAGGGATTTCTATGAAAATCAGCGATATTTAAGGGGAAAAACAGGGATATCTATGAAAATCAGCGATATTTAAGGGGAAAATCAGGGATTTCTATGAAAATCAGCGATATTTCAGGGGAAAAACAGGGATTTCTATGAAAAAAAGCGATATTTCAGGGGAAAAACAGGGATTTCTATGAGAATAAGCGATATTTCAGGGGAAAAACAGGGATTTCTCAGAAAATGAGCGATATTTAAGGGGAAAAACAGGGATTTCTCAGAAAATAAGCGATATTTCAGGGGAAAAACAGGGATTTCTATGAAAATAAGCGATATTTAAGGGGAAAAACAAGGATTTCTCAGACAATAAGCGATATTTAAGGGGAAAAAAAGGGATTTCTATGAAAATAAGCGATATTTCAGGGGAAAAACAGGGATTTCTGTGAAAATAAGCGATATTTAAGGGGAAAATCCGGGATTTCCATGAAAATAAGCGATATTTCAGGGGAAAAACAGGGATATCTATGAAAATAAGCGATATTTCAGGGGAAAAACAGGGATTTCTCAGAAAATGAGCGATATTTCAGGGGAAAAACAGGGATTTCTATGAAAATAAGCGATATTTAAGGGGAAAAACAGGGATTTCTATGAAAATTTGCTATATTTAAGGAGAAAAACAGGGATTTCTATGAAAATAAGCGATATTTAAGGGGAAAAACAGGGATTTGAATGAAAATAAGCGATATTTCAGGGGAAAAACAGGGATTTCTATGAAAATAAGCGATATTTCAGGGGAAAAACAGGGATATCTATGAAAATAAGCGATATTTAAGGGGAAAAACAGGGTTTTCTATGAAAATAAGCGATATTTAAGGGGAAAAACAGGGATTTCTATGAAAATAAGCGATATTTAAGGGGAAAAACAGGGATATCTATGAAAATAAGCGATATTTAAGGGGAAAAAAAGGGATTTCTATGAAAATAAGCGATATTTAAGGGGAAAAAAAGGGATTTCTATGAAAATAAGCGATATTTCAGGGGAAAAACAGGGATTTCTATGAAAATCAGCGATATTTCAGGGGAAAAACAGGGATTTCTATGAAAATAAGCGATATTTAAGGGGAAAAACAGGGTTTTCTATGAAAATAAGTGATATTTAAGGGGAAAAACGGGGATTTCCATGAAAATAAGCGATATTTAAGGGGAAAAACAGGGATTTCTATGAAAATAAGCGATATTTAAGGGGAAAAACAGGGATTTCTATGAAAATAAGCGATATTTTAGGGGAAAATCAGGGATTTCTATGAAAATAAGCGATATTTCAGGGGAAAAACAGGGATTTCTATGAAAATAAGCGATATTTTAGGGGAAAAACAGGGATTTCTATGAAAATGAGCGATATTTCAGGGGAAAAACAGGGATTTCTATGAAAATAAGCGATATTTAAGGGGAAAAACAGGGATTTCTATGAAAATCAGCGATATTTAAGGGGAAAAACAGGGATTTCTCAGAAAACAAGCGATATTTCAGGGGAAAAACAGGGATTTCTATGAAAATAAGCGATATTTCAGGGGAAAAACAGGGATTTCTCAGAAAATAAGCGATATTTCAGGGGAGAAACAGGGATTTCTCAGAAAATAAGCGATATTTAAGGGGAGAAACAGGGATATCAATGAAAATAAGCGATATTTAAGGGGAAAAACAGGGATTTCTATGAAAATAAGCGATATTTATGGGGAAAAACAGGGATTTCTATGAAAATAAGCGATATTTAAGGGGAAAAACAGGGATTTCCATGAAAATAAGCGATATTTAAGGGGAAAAACAGGGATTTCTATGAAAATAAGCGATATTTCAGGGGAAAAACAGGGATTTCTATGAAAATAAGCGATATTTAAGGGGAAAAACAGGGTTTTCTATGAAAATAAGCGATATTTCAGGGGAAAAACAGGGATTTCTATGAAAATAAGCGATATTTAAGGGGAAAAACAGGGATTTCTATGAAAATAAGCGATATTTAAGGGGAAAAACAGGGATTTCTATGAAAATAAGCGATATTTCAGGGGAAAAACCGGGATTTCTATGAAAATAAGCGATATTTCAGGGGAAAAACAGGGATTTCTATGAAAATAAGCGATATTTCAGGGGAAAAACAGGGATTTCTATGAAAATCAGCGATATTTAAGGGGAAAAACAGGGATATCTATGAAAATAAGCGATATCTAAGCGGAAAAAAAAGGATTTCTATGAAAATAAGCGATATTTAAGGGGAAAATCAGGGATTTCTATGAAAATGAGCGATATTTCAGGGGAGAAACAGGGATTTCTATGAAAATCAGCGATATTTAAGGGGAAAATCAGGGATTTCTATGAAAATAAGCGATATATAAGGGGAAAACCAGGGATTTCTATGAAAATAAGCGATATTTAAGGGGAAAAACAGGGATTTCTATGAAAATCAGCGATATTTCAGGGGAAAAACAGGGATTTCCATGAAAATAAGCGATATTTCAGGAGAAAAACAGGGATTTCTCAGAAAATAAGCGATATTTAAGGGGAGAAACAGGGATATCAATGAAAATAAGCGATATTTAAGGGGAAAAACAGGGATTTCTACGAAAATAAGCGATATCTATGGGGAAAAACAGGGATTTCTATGAAAATAAGCGATATTTAAGGGGAAAAACAGGGATTTCCATGAAAATAAGCGATATTTCAGGGGAAAAACAGGGATTTCTATGAAAATAAGCGATATTTCAGGGGAAAAACAGGGATTTCTATGAAAATAAGCGATATTTAAGGGGAAAAACAGGGTTTTCTATGAAAATAAGCGATATTTCAGGGGAAAAACAGGGATTTCTATGAAAATAAGCGATATTTAAGGGGAAAAACAGGGATTTCTCAGAAAATAAGCGATATTTAAGGGGAAAAACAGGGATTTCTATGAAAATAAGCGATATTTCAGGGGAAAAACCGGGATTTCTATGAAAATAAGCGATATTTCAGGGGAAAAACAGGGATTTCTATGAAAATAAGCGATATTTCAGGGGAAAAACAGGGATTTCTATGAAAATCAGCGATATTTAAGGGGAAAAACAGGGATATCTATGAAAATAAGCGATATCTAAGCGGAAAAAAAAGGATTTCTATGAAAATAAGCGATATTTAAGGGGAAAATCAGGGATTTCTATGAAAATGAGCGATATTTAAGGGGAGAAACAGGGATTTCTATGAAAATCAGCGATATTTAAGGGGAAAATCAGGGATTTCTATGAAAATAAGCGATATATAAGGGGAAAACCAGGGATTTCTATGAAAATAAGCGATATTTAAGGGGAAAAACAGGGATTTCTATGAAAATCAGCGATATTTCAGGGGAAAAACAGGGATTTCCATGAAAATAAGCGATATTTCAGGAGAAAAACAGGGATTTCTATGAAAATAAGCGATATTTAAGGGGAAAAACAGGGTTTTCTATGAAAATAAGCGATATTTCAGGGGAAAAACAGGGATTTCTATGAAAATAAGCGATATTTCAGGGGAAAAACAGGGATTTCTATGAAAATAAGCGATATTTCAGGGGAAAAACAGGGATTTCCATGAAAATAAGCGATATTTAAGGGGAAAAACAGGGATTTCTCAGAAAATAAGCGATATTTCAGGGGAAAAACAGGGATATCTATGAAAATAAGCGATATTTAAGGGGAAAAACAGGGATTTCTACGAAAATAAGCGATATTTCAGGGGAAAAACAGGGATTTCTATGAAAATAAGCGATATTTAAGGGGAAAAACAGGGATTTCCATGAAAATCAGCGATATTTCAGGGGAAAAACAGGGATTTGTCAGAAAATCAGCGATATTTAAGGGGAAAAACAGGGATTTCTCAGAAAATAAGCGATATTTAAGGGGAAAAACAGGGATTTCTCAGAAAATAAGCGATATCTAAGGGGAAAAACAGGGATTTCTATGAAAATAAGCGATATTTCAGGGGAAAAACAGGGATTTCTATGAAAATCAGCGATATTTAAGGGGAAAAACAGGGATTTCCATGAAAATAAGCGATATTTCAGGGGAAAAACAGGGTTTTCTATGAAAATAAGCGATATTTCAGGGGAAAACCAGGGATTTCTATGAAAATAAGCGATATTTCAGGGGAAAAACAGGGATTTCTATGAAAATAAGCGATATTTCAGGGGAAAAACAGGGATTTCTATGAAAATGAGCGATATTTAAGGGGAAAAACAGGGATTTCTATGAAAATAAGCGATATTTCAGGGGAAAAACAGGGATTTCTATGAAAATAAGCGATATTTAAGGGGAAAAACAGGGATTTCTATGAAAATAAGCGATATTTAAGGGGAAAAACAGGGATTTCTCAGAAAATAAGCGATATTTCAGGGGAGAAACAGGGATTTCTATGAAAATAAGCGATATTTAAGGGGAAAATCAGGGATTTCTATGAAAATGAGCGATATTTAAGGGGAAAAACAGGGATTTCTATGAAAATAAGCGATATTTAAGGGGAAAAACAGGGATTTCTATGAAAATAAGCGATATTTAAGGGGAAAAACGGGGATTTCTATGAAAATAAGCGATATTTAAGGGGAAAAACAGGGATTTCTATGAAAATAAGCGATATTTCAGGGGAAAAACAGGGATTTCTATGAAAATAAGCGATATTTCAGGGGAAAAACAGGGATATCTATGAAAATAAGCGATATTTCAGGGGAAAAACAGGGATTTGTATGAAAATAAGCGATATTTCAGGGGAAAAACAGGGATTTCTCAGTCAATAAGCGATATTTCAGGGGAAAAACAGAGATTTCTATGAAAATAGGCGATATTAAAGGGGAAAAACAGGGATTTCTCAGAAAATAAGCGATATTTCAGGGGAAAAACAGGGATTTCTATGAAAATAAGCGATATTTAAGGGGAAAAACAGGGATTTCTATGAAAATAAGCGATATTTCAGGAGAAAAACAGGGATTTCTATGAAAATAAGCGATATTTCAGGGGAGAAGCAGGGATTTCTATGAAAATGAGCGATATTTCAGGGGAAAAACAGGGATTTCTATGAAAATCAGCGATATTTAAGGGGAAAAACAGGGATTTCTATGAAAATAAGCGATATTTCAGGGGAAAAACAGGGATTTCTATGAAAATAAGCGATATTTCAGGGGAAAAACAGGGATTTCTCAGAAAATAAGCGATATTTAAGGGGAGAAACAGGGATTTCTCAGAAAATAAGCGATATTTAAGGGGAGAAACAGGGATATCAATGAAAATAAGCGATATTTAAGGGGAAAAACAGGGATTTCTACGAAAATAAGCGATATTTATGGGGAAAAACAGGGATTTCTATGAAAATAAGCGATATTTAAGGGGAAAAACAGGGATTTCCATGAAAATAAGCGATATTTCAGGGGAAAAACAGGGATTTCTATGAAAATAAGCGATATTTCAGGGGAAAAACAGGCATTTCTATGAAAATAAGCGATATTTAAGGGGAAAAACAGGGTTTTCTATGAAAATAAGCGATATTTCAGGGGAAAAACAGGGATTTCTATGAAAATAAGCGATATTTAAGGGGAAAAACAGGGATTTCTCAGAAAATAAGCGATATTTAAGGGGAAAAACAGGGATTTCTATGAAAATAAGCGATATTTCAGGGGAAAAACCGGGATTTCTATGAAAATAAGCGATATTTCAGGGGAAAAACAGGGATTTCTATGAAAATAAGCGATATTTCAGGGGAAAAACAGGGATTTCTATGAAAATCAGCGATATTTAAGGGGAAAAACAGGGATATCTATGAAAATAAGCGATATCTAAGCGGAAAAAAAAGGATTTCTATGAAAATAAGCGATATTTAAGGGGAAAATCAGGGATTTCTATGAAAATGAGCGATATTTCAGGGGAGAAACAGGGATTTCTATGAAAATCAGCGATATTTAAGGGGAAAATCAGGGATTTCTATGAAAATCAGCGATATTTAAGGGGAAAAACAGGGATTTCTATGAAAATCAGCGATATTTCAGGGGAAAAACAGGGATTTCTATGAAAATAAGCGATATTTCAGGGGAGAAGCAGGGATTTCTATGAAAATAAGCGATATTTCAGGGGAAAAACAGGGATTTCTATGAAAATCAGCGATATTTCAGGGGAAAAACAGGGATTTCTATGAAAATAAGCGATATTTCAGGGGAAAAACAGGGATTTCTCAGAAAATAAGCGATATTTAAGGGGAAAAACAGGGATTTCTATGAAAATAAGCGATATTTCAGGGGAAAAACCGGGATTTCTATGAAAATAAGCGATATTTCAGGGGAAAAACAGGGATTTCTATGAAAATAAGCGATATTTCAGGGGAAAAACAGGGATTTCTATGAAAATCAGCGATATTTAAGGGGAAAAACAGGGATATCTATGAAAATAAGCGATATCTAAGCGGAAAAAAAAGGATTTCTATGAAAATAAGCGATATTTAAGGGGAAAATCAGGGATTTCTATGAAAATGAGCGATATTTAAGGGGAGAAACAGGGATTTCTATGAAAATCAGCGATATTTAAGGGGAAAATCAGGGATTTCTATGAAAATAAGCGATATATAAGGGGAAAACCAGGGATTTCTATGAAAATAAGCGATATTTAAGGGGAAAAACAGGGATTTCTATGAAAATCAGCGATATTTCAGGGGAAAAACAGGGATTTCCATGAAAATAAGCGATATTTCAGGAGAAAAACAGGGATTTCTATGAAAATAAGCGATATTTAAGGGGAAAAACAGGGTTTTCTATGAAAATAAGCGATATTTCAGGGGAAAAACAGGGATTTCTATGAAAATAAGCGATATTTCAGGGGAAAAACAGGGATTTCTATGAAAATAAGCGATATTTCAGGGGAAAAACAGGGATTTCCATGAAAATAAGCGATATTTAAGGGGAAAAACAGGGATTTCTCAGAAAATAAGCGATATTTCAGGGGAAAAACAGGGATATCTATGAAAATAAGCGATATTTAAGGGGAAAACAGGGATTTCTACGAAAATAAGCGATATTTCAGGGGAAAAACAGGGATTTCTATGAAAATAAGCGATATTTAAGGGGAAAAACAGGGATTTCCATGAAAATCAGCGATATTTCAGGGGAAAAACAGGGATTTGTCAGAAAATCAGCGATATTTAAGGGGAAAAACAGGGATTTCTCAGAAAATAAGCGATATTTAAGGGGAAAAACAGGGATTTCTCAGAAAATAAGCGATATCTAAGGGGAAAAACAGGGATTTCTATGAAAATAAGCGATATTTCAGGGGAAAAACAGGGATTTCTATGAAAATCAGCGATATTTAAGGGGAAAAACAGGGATTTCCATGAAAATAAGCGATATTTCAGGGGAAAAACAGGGTTTTCTATGAAAATAAGCGATATTTCAGGGGAAAACCAGGGATTTCTATGAAAATAAGCGATATTTCAGGGGAAAAACAGGGATTTCTATGAAAATAAGCGATATTTCAGGGGAAAAACAGGGATTTCTATGAAAATGAGCGATATTTAAGGGGAAAAACAGGGATTTCTATGAAAATAAGCGATATTTCAGGGGAAAAACAGGGATTTCTATGAAAATAAGCGATATTTAAGGGGAAAAACAGGGATTTCTATGAAAATAAGCGATATTTAAGGGGAAAAACAGGGATTTCTCAGAAAATAAGCGATATTTCAGGGGAGAAACAGGGATTTCTATGAAAATAAGCGATATTTAAGGGGAAAATCAGGGATTTCTATGAAAATGAGCGATATTTAAGGGGAAAAACAGGGATTTCTATGAAAATAAGCGATATTTAAGGGGAAAAACAGGGATTTCTATGAAAATAAGCGATATTTAAGGGGAAAAACGGGGATTTCTATGAAAATAAGCGATATTTAAGGGGAAAAACAGGGATTTCTATGAAAATAAGCGATATTTCAGGGGAAAAACAGGGATTTCTATGAAAATAAGCGATATTTCAGGGGAAAAACAGGGATATCTATGAAAATAAGCGATATTTCAGGGGAAAAACAGGGATTTGTATGAAAATAAGCGATATTTCAGGGGAAAAACAGGGATTTCTCAGTCAATAAGCGATATTTCAGGGGAAAAACAGAGATTTCTATGAAAATAGGCGATATTAAAGGGGAAAAACAGGGATTTCTCAGAAAATAAGCGATATTTCAGGGGAAAAACAGGGATTTCTATGAAAATAAGCGATATTTAAGGGGAAAAACAGGGATTTCTATGAAAATAAGCGATATTTCAGGAGAAAAACAGGGATTTCTATGAAAATAAGCGATATTTCAGGGGAGAAGCAGGGATTTCTATGAAAATGAGCGATATTTCAGGGGAAAAACAGGGATTTCTATGAAAATAAGCGATATTTCAGGGGAAAAACAGGGATTTCTATGAAAATAAGCGATATTTCAGGGGAAAAACAGGGATTTCTATGAAAATCAGCGATATTTCAGGGGAAAAACAGGGATTTCTCAGAAAATAAGCGATATTTAAGGGGAGAAACAGGGATTTCTCAGAAAATAAGCGATATTTAAGGGGAGAAACAGGGATATCAATGAAAATAAGCGATATTTAAGGGGAAAAACAGGGATTTCTACGAAAATAAGCGATATTTATGGGGAAAAACAGGGATTTCTATGAAAATAAGCGATATTTAAGGGGAAAAACAGGGATTTCCATGAAAATAAGCGATATTTCAGGGGAAAAACAGGGATTTCTATGAAAATAAGCGATATTTCAGGGGAAAAACAGGGATTTCTATGAAAATAAGCGATATTTAAGGGGAAAAACAGGGTTTTCTATGAAAATAAGCGATATTTCAGGGGAAAAACAGGGATTTCTATGAAAATAAGCGATATTTAAGGGGAAAAACAGGGATTTCTCAGAAAATAAGCGATATTTAAGGGGAAAAACAGGGATTTCTATGAAAATAAGCGATATTTCAGGGGAAAAACCGGGATTTCTATGAAAATAAGCGATATTTCAGGGGAAAAACAGGGATTTCTATGAAAATAAGCGATATTTCAGGGGAAAAACAGGGATTTCTATGAAAATCAGCGATATTTAAGGGGAAAAACAGGGATATCTATGAAAATAAGCGATATCTAAGCGGAAAAAAAAGGATTTCTATGAAAATAAGCGATATTTAAGGGGAAAATCAGGGATTTCTATGAAAATGAGCGATATTTCAGGGGAGAAACAGGGATTTCTATGAAAATCAGCGATATTTAAGGGGAAAATCAGGGATTTCTATGAAAATCAGCGATATTTAAGGGGAAAAACAGGGATTTCTATGAAAATCAGCGATATTTCAGGGGAAAAACAGGGATTTCTATGAAAATAAGCGATATTTCAGGGGAGAAGCAGGGATTTCTATGAAAATAAGCGATATTTCAGGGGAAAAACAGGGATTTCTATGAAAATCAGCGATATTTCAGGGGAAAAACAGGGATTTATATGAAAATAAGCGATATTTCAGGGGAAAAACAGGGATTTCTATGAAAATAAGCGATATTTCAGGGGAAAAACAGGGATTTCCATGAAAATAAGCGATATTTAAGGGGAAAAACAGGGATTTCTCAGAAAATAAGCGATATTTCAGGGGAAAAACAGGGATATCTATGAAAATAAGCGATATTTAAGGGGAAAAACAGGGATTTCTACGAAAATAAGCGATATTTCAGGGGAAAAACAGGGATTTCTATGAAAATAAGCGATATTTAAGGGGAAAAACAGGGATTTCTATGAAAATAAGCGATATTTCAGGGGAAAAACAGGGATTTGTCAGAAAATCAGCGATATTTAAGGGGAAAAACAGGGATTTCTCAGAAAATAAGCGATATTTAAGGGGAAAAACAGGGATATCTATGAAAATAAGCGATATCTAAGGGGAAAAACAGGGATTTCTATGAAAATAAGCGATATTTCAGGGGAAAAACAGGGATTTCTATGAAAATCAACGATATTTAAGGGGAAAAACAGGGATTTCCATGAAAATAAGCGATATTTCAGGGGAAAAAAAGGGTTTTCTATGAAAATAAGCGATATTTCAGGGGAAAAACAGGGATTTCTATGAAAATAAGCGATATTTCAGGGGAAAAACAGGGATTTCTATGAAAATAAGCGATATTTCAGGGGAAAAACAGGGATTTCTATGAAAATGAGCGATATTTAAGGGGAAAAACAGGGATTTCTATGAAAATAAGCGATATTTCAGGGGAAAAACAGGGTTTTCTATGAAAATAAGCGATATTTCAGGGGAAAAACAGGGATTTCTATGAAAATAAGCGATATTTAAGGGGAAAAACAGGGATTTCTCAGAAAATAAGCGATATTTCAGGGGAGAAACAGGGATTTCTATGAAAATAAGTGATATTTAAGGGGAAAATCAGGGATTTCTATGAAAATGAGCGATATTTAAGGGGAAAAACAGGGATTTCTATGAAAATAAGCGATATTTAAGGGGAAAAACAGGGATTTCTATGAAAATAAGCGATATTTAAGGGGAAAAACGGGGATTTCTATGAAAATAAGCGATATTTCAGGGGAAAATCAGGGATTTCTATGAAAATAAGCGATATTTCAGGGGAAAAACAGGGATTTCTATGAAAATAAGCGATATTTCAGGGGAAAAACAGGGATATCTATGAAAATAAGCGATATTTCAGGGGAAAAACAGGGATTTGTATGAAAATAAGCGATATTTCAGGGGAAAAACAGGGATTTCTATGAAAATAAGCGATATTTCAGGGGAAAAACAGAGATTTCTATGAAAATAGGCGATATTAAAGGGGAAAAACAGGGATTTCTCAGAAAATAAGCGATATTTCAGGGGAAAAACAGGGATTTCTATGAAAATAAGCGATATTTAAGGGGAAAAACAGGGATTTCTATGAAACTAAGCGATATTTCAGGAGAAAAACAGGGATTTCTATGAAAATAAGCGATATTTCAGGGGAGAAGCAGGGATTTCTATGAAAATGAGCGATATTTCAGGGGAAAAACAGGGATTTCTATGAAAATCAGCGATATTTAAGGGGAAAAACAGGGATTTCTATGAAAATAAGCGATATTTCAGGGGAAAAACAGGGATTTCTATGAAAATAAGCGATATTTAAGGGGAAAAACAGGGATTTCTATGAAAATAGGCGATATTAAAGGGGAAAAACAGGGATTTCTCAGAAAATAAGCGATACTTAAGGGGAGAAACAGGGATTTCTATGAAAATAAGCGATATTTCAGGGGAAAAACAGGGATTTCTATAAAAATAAGCGATATTTAAGGGGAAAAACAGGGATTTCTATGAAAATAAGCGATATTAAAGGGGAAAAACAGGGATTTCTATGAAAATAAGCGATATTTTTGGGGAAAAACAGGGATTTCTATGAAAATGAGCGATATTTAAGGGGAAAAACAGGGATTTCTATGAAAATAAGCGATATTTCAGGGGAAAAACAGGGATTTCTATGAAAATAAGCGATATTTAAGTGGAAAAACAGGGATTTCTATGAAAATCAGCGATATTTAAGGGGAAAATCAGGGATTCCTGTGAAAATAAGCGATATTTCAGGGGAGAAACAGGGATTTCTATGAAAATAAGTGATATTTCAGGGGAAAAACAGGGATTTCTATGAAAATAAGCGATATTTAAGGGGAAAATCAGGGATTTCCATGAAAATAAGCGATATTTAAGGGGAAAAACAAGGATTTCTATGAAAATAAGCGATATTTAAGGGGAAAAACAGGGATTTCTCAGAAAATGAGCGACATTTAAGGGGAAAAACAGGGATTTCTATGAAAATAAGCGATATTTAAGGGGAAAAACAGGGATTTCTATGAAAATAAGCGATATTTCAGGGGAAAAACAGGGATTTCTATGAAAATAAGCGATATTTCAGGGGAAAAACAGGGATTTCTATGAAAATAAGCGATATTTAAGGGGAAAAACAGGGATTTCTATGAAAATAAGCGATATGTAAGGGGAAAAACAGGGATTTCTATCAAAATAAGCGATATTTCAGGGGAAAAACAGGGATTTCTATGAAAATAAGCGATATTTAAGGGGAAAATCAGGGATTTCTATGAAAATGAGCGATATTTAAGGGGAAAAACAGGGATTTCTATGAAAATAAGCGATATTTAAGGGGAAAAACAGGGATTTCTATGAAAATAAGCGATATTTAAGGGGAAAAACGGGGATTTCTATGAAAATAAGCGATATTTCAGGGGAAAATCAGGGATTTCTATGAAAATAAGCGATATTTCAGGGGAAAAACAGGGATTTCTATGAAAATAAGCGATATTTCAGGGGAAAAACAGGGATATCTATGAAAATAAGCGATATTTCAGGGGAAAAACAGGGATTTGTATGAAAATAAGCGATATTTCAGGGGAAAAACAGGGATTTCTATGAAAATAAGCGATATTTCAGGGGAAAAACAGAGATTTCTATGAAAATAGGCGATATTAAAGGGGAAAAACAGGGATTTCTCAGAAAATAAGCGATATTTCAGGGGAAAAACAGGGATTTCTATGAAAATAAGCGATATTTAAGGGGAAAAACAGGGATTTCTATGAAAATAAGCGATATTTCAGGAGAAAAACAGGGATTTCTATGAAAATAAGCGATATTTCAGGGGAGAAGCAGGGATTTCTATGAAAATGAGCGATATTTCAGGGGAAAAACAGGGATTTCTATGAAAATCAGCGATATTTAAGGGGAAAAACAGGGATTTCTATGAAAATAAGCGATATTTCAGGGGAAAAACAGGGATTTCTATGAAAATAAGCGATATTTCAGGGGAAAAACAGGGATTTCTATGAAAATAAGCGATATTTCAGGGGAAAAACAGGGATTTCTATGAAAATAAGCGATATTTAAGGGGAAAAACAGGGATTTCTGTGAAAATAAGCGATATTTCAGGGGAAAATCAGGGATTTCTATGAAAATGAGCGATATTTAAGGGGAAAAACAGGGATTTCTATGAAAATAAGCGATATTAAAGGGGAAAAACAGGGATTTCTATGAAAATAAGCGATATTTTTGGGGAAAAACAGGGATTTCTATGAAAATGAGCGATATTTAAGGGGAAAAACAGGGATTTCTATGAAAATAAGCGATATTTCAGGGGAAAAACAGGGATTTCTATGAAAATAAGCGATATTTCAGGGGAAAAACAGGGATTTCTATGAAAATAAGCGATATTTCAGGGGAAAAACAGGGATTTCTATGAAAATAAGCGATATTTCAGGGGAGAAACAGGGATTTCTATGAAAATAAGTGATATTTCAGGGGAAAAACAGGGATTTCTATGAAAATAAGCGATATTTAAGGGGAAAATCAGGGATTTCTATGAAAATAAGCGATATTTAAGGGGAAAAACAGGAATTTCTATGAAAATAAGCGATATTTAAGGGGAAAATCAGGGATTTCTATGAAAATAAGCGATATTTCAGGGGAAAAACAGGGATTTCTATGAAAATAAGCGATATTTAAGGGGAAAAACAGGGATTTCTATGAAAATAAGCGATATTTCAGGGGAAAAACAGGGATTTCTATGAAAATAAGCGATATTTCAGGGGAAAAACAGGGATTTCTATGAAAATAAGCGATATTTAAGGGGAAAAACAGGGATTTCTATGAAAATAAGCGATATGTAAGGGGAAAAACAGGGATTTCTATCAAAATAAGCGATATTTCAGGGGAAAAACAGGGATTTCTATGAAAATAAGCGATATTTCAGGGGAAAAACAGGGATTTCTATGAAAATGAGCGATATTTCAGGAGAAAAACAGGGATTTCTCAGAAAATAAGCGATATTAAAGGGGAAAAACAGGGATTTCTATGAAAATCAGCGATATTTCAGGGGAAAAACAGGGATTTCTATGAAAATAAGCGATATTTAAGTGGAAAAACAGGGATTTCTATGAAAATAAGCGATATTTAAGGGGAAAAACAGGGATTTCTCAGAAAATGAGCGATATTTAAGGGGAAAAACAGGGATTTCTATGAGAATAAGCGATATTTCAGGGGAAAAACAGGGTTTTCTATGAAAATAAGCGATATTTCAGGGGAAAAACAGGGATTTCTATGAAAATAAGCGATATTTAAGGGGAAAAACAGGGTTTTCTATGAAAATAAGCGATATTTCAGGGGAAAAACAGGGATTTCTATGAAAATAAGCGATATTTAAGGGGAAAAACAGGGATTTGTCAGAAAATCAGCGATATTTAAGGGGAGAAACAGGGATTTCTATGAAAATAAGCGATATTTCAGGGGAAAAACAGGGATTTCTATGAAAATAAGCGATATTTAAGGGGAAAAACAGGGATTTCTATGAAAATGAGCGATATTTAAGGGGAAAAACAGGGATTTCTATGAAAATAAGCGATATTTAATGGGAAAATCAGGGATTTCTATGAAAATAAGCGATATTTCAGGGGAAAAACAGGGATTTCTATGAAAATAAGCGATATTTAAGGGGAAAATCAGGGATTTCTATGAAAATGAGCGATATTTAAGGGGAAAAACAGGGATTTCTATGAAAATAAGCGATATTTAAGGGGAAAAACAGGGATTTCTATGAAAATCAGCGATATTTAAGGGGAAAAACAGGGATTTCTCAGAAAATGAGCGATATTTAAGGGGAAAAACAGGGATTTCTATGAAAATAAGCGATATTTCAGGGGAAAAACAGGGATTTCTCAGAAAATAAGCGATATTTAAGGGGAAAAACAGGGATTTCTCAGAAAATAAGCGATATTTTAGGGGAAAAAACAGGGATTTCTATGAAAATCAGCGATATTTAAGGGGAAAAACAGGGATTTCTATGAAAATAAGCGATATTTAAGGGGAAAAACAGGGATTTCTCAGAAAATAAGCGATATTTCAGGGGAAAAACAGGGATTTCTATGAAAATAAGCGATATTTCAGGGGAAAAACAGGGATTTCTATGAAAATAAGCGATATTTCAGGGGAAAAACAGGGATTTCTATGAAAATGAGCGATATTTAAGGGGAAAAACAGGGATTTCTATGAAAATAAGCGATATTTCAGGGGAAAATCAGGGATTTCTATGAAAATAAGCGATATTTTTGGGGAAAAACAGGGATTTCTATGAAAATGAGCGATATTTAAGGGGAAAAACAGGGATTTCTCAGAAAATAAGCGATATTTCAGGGGAGAAACAGGGATTTCTATGAAAATAAGCGATATTTAAGGGGAAAATCAGGGATTTCTATGAAAATGAGCGATATTTCAGGGGAAAAACAGGGATTTCTATGAAAATAAGCGATATTTCAGGGGAAAAACAGGGATTTCTATGAAAATAAGCGATATTTCAGGGGAAAATCAGGGATTTCTATGAAAATAAGCGATATTTCAGGGGAAAAACAGGGATTTCTATGAAAATAGGCGATATTTCAGGGGAAAAACAGGGATTTCTATGAAAATAAGCGATATTTAAGGGGAAAAACAGGGATTTCTATGAAAATCAGCGATATTTTAGGGGAAAAACAGGGATTTCTATGAAAATCAGTGATATTTAAGGGGAAAATCAGGGATTTCTATGAAAATGAGCGATATTTCAGGGGAAAAACAGGGATTTCTATGAAAATAAGCGATATTAAAGGGGAAAAACAGGGATTTCTATGAAAATAAGCGATATTTTTGGGGAAAAACAGGGATTTCTATGAAAATGAGCGATATTTAAGGGGAAAAACAGGGATTTCTATGAAAATAAGCGATATTTCAGGGGAAAAACAGGGATTTCTATGAAAATAAGCGATATTTAAGGGGAAAAACAGGGATATCTATGAAAATCAGCGATATTTAAGGGGAAAATCAGGGATTCCTGTGAAAATAAGCGATATTTAAGGGGAGAAACAGGGTTTTCTATGAAAATAAGTGATATTTCAGGGGAAAAACAGGGATTTCTATGAAAATAAGCGATATTTAAGGGGAAAATCAGGGATTTCTCAGAAAATAAGCGATATTTAAGGGGAAAAACAAGGATTTCTATGAAAATAAGCGATATTTAAGGGGAAAAACAGGGATTTCTATGAAAATAAGCGATATTTCAGGGGAAAAACAGGGATTTCTATGAAAATAAGCGATATTTCAGGGGAAAAACAGGGATTTCTATGAAAATAAGCGATATTTAAGGGGAAAAACAGGGATTTCTATGAAAATAAGCGATATGTAAGGGGAAAAACAGGGATTTCTATCAAAATAAGCGATATTTCAGGGGAAAAACAGGGATTTCTATGAAAATAAGCGATATTTCAGGGGAAAAACAGGGATTTCTATGAAAATGAGCGATATTTCAGGAGAAAAACAGGGATTTCTCAGAAAATAAGCGATATTGAAGGGGAAAAACAGGGATTTCTATGAAAATGAGCGATATTTAAGGGGAAAAACAGGGATTTCTATGAAAATAAGCGATATTTAAGTGGAAAAACAGGGATTTCTATGAAAATCAGCGATATTTAAGGGGAAAAACAGGGATTTCTCAGAAAATGAGCGATATTTAAGGGGAAAAACAGGGATTTCTATGAAAATAAGCGATATTTCAGGGGAAAAACAGGGATTTCTCAGAAAATAAGCGATATTTAAGGGGAAAAACGGATTTCTATGAAAATAAGCGATATTTAAGGGGAAAAACAGGGTTTTCTATGAAAATAAGCGATATTTCAGGGGAAAAACAGGGATTTCTATGAAAATAAGCGATATTTAAGGGGAAAAACAGGGATTTCTCAGAAAATAAGCGATATTTCAGGGGAGAAACAGGGATTTCTATGAAAATAAGCGATATTTAAGGGGAAAAACAGGGTTTTCTATGAAAATAAGCGATATTTCAGGGGAAAAACAGGGATTTCTATGAAAATAAGCGATATTTAAGGGGAAAAACAGGGATTTCTCAGAAAATAAGCGATATTTCAGGGGAGAAACAGGGATTTCTATGAAAATAAGCGATATTTCAGGGGAAAAACAGGGATTTCTATGAAAATCAGCGATATTTCAGGGGAAAAACAGGGATTTCTATGAAAATGAGCGATATTTAAGGGGAAAAACAGGGATTTCTATGAAAATAAGCGATATTTCAGGGGAAAATCAGGGATTTCTATGAAAATAAGCGATATTTCAGGGGAAAAACAGGGATTTCTATGAAAATAAGCGATATTTAAGGGGAAAAACAGGGATTTCTCAGAAAATAAGCGATATTTCAGGGGAGAAACAGGGATTTCTATGAAAATAAGCGATATTTAAGGGGAAAAACAGGGATATCTATGAAAATCAGCGATATTTTAGGGGAAAAACAGGGATTTCTATGAAAATAAGCGATATTTCAGGGGAAAAACAGGGATTTCCATGAAAATAAGCGATATTTAAGGGGAAAAACAGGGATTTCTCAGAAAATAAGCGATATTTAAGGGGAAAAACAGGGATTTCTATGAAAATAAGCGATATTTAAGGGGAAAAACAGGGTTTTCTATGAAAATAAGCCATATTTCAGGGGAAAAACAGGGATTTCTATGAAAATAAGCGATATTTAAGGGGAAAAACAGGGATTTCTCAGAAAATAAGCGATATTTCAGGGGAGAAACAGGGATTTCTATGAAAATAAGCGATATTTCAGGGGAAAAACAGGGATTTCTATGAAAATAAGCGATATTTCAGGGGAAAAACAGGGATTTCTATGAAAATAAGTGATATTTAAGGGGAAAAACAGGGATTTCTATGAAAATAAGCGATATTTCAGGGGAAAATCAGGGATTTCTATGAAAATAAGCGATATTTCAGGGGAAAAACAGGGATTTCTATGAAAATAAGCGATATTTAAGGGGAAAAACAGGGATTTCTCAGAAAATAAGCGATATTTCAGGGGAGAAACAGGGATTTCTATGAAAATAAGCGATATTTAAGGGGAAAATCAGGGATTTCTCAGAAAATAAGCGATATTTCAGGGGAAAAACAGGGATTTCTATGAAAATGAGCGATATTTAAGGGGAAAAACAGGGATTTCTATGAAAATAAGCGATATTTCAGGGGAAAAACAGGGTTTTCTATGAAAATAAGCGATATTTAAGGGGAAAAACAGGGATTTCTATGAAAATAAGCGATATTTAAGGGGAAAAACAGAGATTTCTCAGAAAATAAGCGATATTTCAGGGGAAAAACAGGGATTTCTATGAAAATCAGCGATATTTTAGGGGAAAAACAGGGATTTCTATGAAAATAAGCGATATTTCAGGGGAAAAACAGGGATTTCTCAGAAAATAAGCGATATTAAAGGGGAAAAACAGGGATTTCTATGAAAATCAGCGATATTTCAGGGGAAAAACAGGGATTTCTATGAAAATAAGCGATATTTAAGTGGAAAAACAGGGATTTCTATGAAAATCAGCGATATTTCAGGGGAAAAACAGGGATTTCTATGAAAATAAGCGATATTTAAGTGGAAAAACAGGGATTTCTATGAAAATCAGCGATATTTAAGGGGAAAAACAGGGATTTCTCAGAAAATGAGCGATATTTAAGGGGAAAAACAGGGATTTCTATGAAAATAAGCGATATTTCAGGGGAAAAACAGGGATTTCTCAGAAAATAAGCGATATTTAAGGGGAAAAACAGGGATTTCTATGAAAATAAGCGATATTTAAGGGGAAAAACAGGGTTTTCTATGAAAATAAGCGATATTTCAGGGGAAAAACAGGGATTTCTATGAAAATAAGCGATATTTAAGGGGAAAAACAGGGATTTCTATGAAAATAAGCGATATTTCAGGGGAGAAACAGGGATTTCTATGAAAATAAGCGATATTTAAGGGGAAAAACAGGGATTTCTATGAAAATAAGCGATATTTAAGGGGAAAAACAGGGATTTCTATGAAAATGAGCGATATTTAAGGGGAAAAACAGGGATTTCTATGAAAATAAGCGATATTTCAGGGGAAAAACAGGGATTTCTATGAAAATAAGCGATATTTCAGGGGAAAAACAGGGATTTCTATGAAAATAAGCGATATTTAAGGGGAAAAACAGGGTTTTCTATGAAAATAAGCGATATTTCAGGGGAGAAACAGGGATTTCTATGAAAATAAGCGATATTTAAGGGGAAAATCAGGGATTTCTATGAAAATCAGCGATATTTAAGGGGAAAAACAGGGATTTCTCAGAAAATGAGCGATATTTAAGGGGAAAAACAGGGATTTCTATGAAAATAAGCGATATTTCAGGGGAAAAACAGGGATTTCTATGAAAATGAGCGATATTTAAGGGGAAAAACAGGGATTTCTATGAAAATAAGCGATATTTCAGGGGAAAAACAGGGTTTTCTATGAAAATAAGCGATATTTCAGGGGAAAAACAGGGATTTCTATGAAAATAAGCGATATTTAAGGGGAAAAACAGGGATTTCTCAGAAAATAAGCGATATTTCAGGGGAGAAACAGGGATTTCTATGAAAATAAGCGATATTTCAGGGGAAAAACAGGGATTTCTATGAAAATAAGCGATATTTCAGGGGAAAAACAGGGATTTCTATGAAAATGAGCGATATTTAAGGGGAAAAACAGGGATTTCTATGAAAATAAGCGATATTTCAGGGGAAAAACAGGGATTTCTATGAAAATAAGCGATATTTCAGGGGAAAAACAGGGATTTCTATGAAAATAAGCGATATTTAAGGGGAAAAACAGGGATTTCTCAGAAAATAAGCGATATTTCAGGGGAGAAACAGGGATTTCTATGAAAATAAGCGATATTTAAGGGGAAAATCAGGGATTTCTATGAAAATGAGCGATATTTAAGGGGAAAAACAGGGATTTCTATGAAAATAAGCGATATTTAAGGGGAAAAACAGGGATTTCTATGAAAATAAGCGATATTTCAGGGGAAAAACGGAGATTTCCATGAAAATAAGCGATATTTTCGGGGAAAAACAGGGATTTCTATGAAAATAGGCGATATTTCAGGGGAAAAACAGGGATTTCTATGAAAATAAGCGATATTTAAGGGGAAAAACAGGGATTTCTATGAAAATCAGCGGTATTTTAGGGGAAAAACAGGGATTTCTATGAAAATAAGCGATATTTCAGGGGAAAAACAGGGATTTCTATGAAAATAAGCGATATTTAAGGGGAAAAACAGGGTTTTCTATGAAAATAAGCGATATTTCAGGGGAAAAACAGGGATTTCTCAGTCAATAAGCGATATTTCAGGGGAAAAACAGAGATTTCTATGAAAATAGGCGATATTAAAGGGGAAAAACAGGGATTTCTCAGAAAATAACCGATATTTCAGGGGAAAAACAGGGATTTCTATGAAAATAAGCGATATTTAAGGGGAAAAACAGGGATTTCTATGAAAATCAGCGATATTTAAGGAGAAAAACAGGGATTTCTATGAAAATAAGCGATATTTCAGGGGAGAAGCAGGGATTTCTATGAAAATAAGCGATATTTCAGGGGAAAAACAGGGATTTCTATGAAAATCAGCGATATTTAAGGGGAAAAACAGGGATTTCTATGAAAATAAGCGATATTTCAGGGGAAAAACAGGGATTTCTATGAAAATAAGCGATATTTCAGGGGAAAAACAGGGATTTCTATGAAAATAAGCGATATTTAAGGGGAAAAACAGGGATTTCTCAGAAAATAAGCGATATTTCAGGGGAGAAACAGGGATTTCTATGAAAATAAGCGATATTTAAGGGGAAAATCAGGGATTTCTATGAAAATCAGCGATATTTAAGGGGAAAAACAGGGATTTCTCAGAAAATGAGCGATATTTAAGGGGAAAAACAGGGATTTCTATGAAAATAAGCGATATTTCAGGGGAAAAACAGGGATTTCTATGAAAATGAGCGATATTTAAGGGGAAAAACAGGGATTTCTATGAAAATAAGCGATATTTCAGGGGAAAAACAGGGTTTTCTATGAAAATAAGCGATATTTCAGGGGAAAAACAGGGATTTCTATGAAAATAAGCGATATTTAAGGGGAAAAACAGGGATTTCTCAGAAAATAAGCGATATTTCAGGGGAGAAACAGGGATTTCTATGAAAATAAGCGATATTTCATGGGAAAAACAGGGATTTCTATGAAAATAAGCGATATTTCAGGGGAAAAACAGGGATTTCTATGAAAATGAGCGATATTTAAGGGGAAAAACAGGGATTTCTATGAAAATAAGCGATATTTCAGGGGAAAAACAGGGATTTCTATGAAAATAAGCGATATTTCAGGGGAAAAACAGGGATTTCTATGAAAATAAGCGATATTTAAGGGGAAAAACAGGGATTTCTCAGAAAATAAGCGATATTTCAGGGGAGAAACAGGGATTTCTATGAAAATAAGCGATATTTCAGGGGAAAAACAGGGATTTCTCAGTCAATAAGCGATATTTCAGGGGAAAAACAGGGATTTCTATGAAAATGAGCGATATTTAAGGGGAAAAACAGGGATTTCTATGAAAATAAGCGATATTTCAGGGGAAAAACAGGGATTTCTATGAAAATAAGCGATATTTCAGGGGAAAAACAGGGATTTCTATGAAAATAAGCGATATTTAAGGGGAAAAACAGGGATTTCTCAGAAAATAAGCGATATTTCAGGGGAGAAACAGGGATTTCTATGAAAATAAGCGATATTTAAGGGGAAAATCAGGGATTTCTATGAAAATGAGCGATATTTAAGGGGAAAAACAGGGATTTCTATGAAAATAAGCGATATTTAAGGGGAAAAACAGGGATTTCTATGAAAATAAGCGATATTTCAGGGGAAAAACGGGGATTTCCATGAAAATAAGCGATATTTTCGGGGAAAAACAGGGATTTCTATGAAAATAGGCGATATTTCAGGGGAAAAACAGGGATTTCTATGAAAATAAGCGATATTTAAGGGGAAAAACAGGGATTTCTATGAAAATCAGCGGTATTTTAGGGGAAAATCAGGGATTTCTATGAAAATAAGCGATATTTCAGGGGAAAAACAGGGATTTCTATGAAAATAAGCGATATTTAAGGGGAAAAACAGGGTTTTCTATGAAAATAAGCGATATTTCAGGGGAAAAACAGGGATTTCTCAGTCAATAAGCGATATTTCAGGGGAAAAACAGAGATTTCTATGAAAATAGGCGATATTAAAGGGGAAAAACAGGGATTTCTCAGAAAATAACCGATATTTCAGGGGAAAAACAGGGATTTCTATGAAAATAAGCGATATTTAAGGGGAAAAACAGGGATTTCTATGAAAATCAGCGATATTTAAGGAGAAAAACAGGGATTTCTATGAAAATAAGCGATATTTCAGGGGAGAAGCAGGGATTTCTATGAAAATAAGCGATATTTCAGGGGAAAAACAGGGATTTCTATGAAAATCAGCGATATTTAAGGGGAAAAACAGGGATTTCTATGAAAATAAGCGATATTTCAGGGGAAAAACAGGGATTTCTATGAAAATAAGCGATATTTCAGGGGAAAAACAGGGATTTCTATGAAAATAAGCGATATTTAAGGGGAAAAACAGGGATTTCTATGAAAATCAGTGATATTTAAGGGGAAAAACAGGGATTTCTATGAAAATGAGCGATATTTAAGGGGAAAAACAGGGATTTCTATGAAAATAAGCGATATTTAAGGGGAAAAACAGGGATTTCTATGAAAATAAGCGATATTTTTGGGGAAAAACAGGGATTTCTATGAAAATGAGCGATATTTAAGGGGAAAAACAGGGATTTCTATGAAAATAAGCGATATTTCAGGGGAAAAACAGGGATTTCTATGAAAATAAGCGATATTTAAGGGGAAAAACAGGGATATCTATGAAAATCAGCGATATTTAAGGGGAAAATCAGGGATTCCTGTGAAAATAAGCGATATTTAAGGGGAGAAACAGGGTTTTCTATGAAAATAAGTGGTATTTCAGTGGAAAAACAGGGATTTCTATGAAAATAAGCGATATTTAAGGGGAAAAACAGGGATTTCTCAGAAAATAAGCGATATTTAAGGGGAAAAACAAGGATTTCTATGAAAATAAGCGATATTTAAGGGGAAAAACAGGGATTTCTCAGAAAATGAGCGATATTTAAGGGGAAAAACAGGGATTTCTATGAAAATAAGCGATATTTCAGGGGAAAAACAGGGATTTCTATGAAAATGAGCGATATTTAAGGGGAAAAACAGGGATTTCTATGAAAATAAGCGATATTTCAGGGGAAAAACAGGGTTTTCTATGAAAATAAGCGATATTTCAGGGGAAAAACAGGGATTTCTATGAAAATAAGCGATATTTAAGGGGAAAAACAGGGATTTCTCAGAAAATAAGCGATATTTCAGGGGAGAAACAGGGATTTCTATGAAAATAAGCGATATTTCAGGGGAAAAACAGGGATTTCTATGAAAATAAGCGATATTTCAGGGGAAAAACAGGGATTTCTATGAAAATGAGCGATATTTAAGGGGAAAAACAGGGATTTCTATGAAAATAAGCGATATTTCAGGGGAAAAACAGGGATTTCTATGAAAATAAGCGATATTTCAGGGGAAAAACAGGGATTTCTATGAAAATAAGCGATATTTAAGGGGAAAAACAGGGATTTCTCAGAAAATAAGCGATATTTCAGGGGAGAAACAGGGATTTCTATGAAAATAAGCGATATTTCAGGGGAAAAACAGGGATTTCTCAGTCAATAAGCGATATTTCAGGGGAAAAACAGGGATTTCTATGAAAATGAGCGATATTTAAGGGGAGAAACAGGGATTTCTATGAAAATAAGCGATATTTCAGGGGAAAAACAGGGATTTCTATGAAAATAAGCGATATTTCAGGGGAAAAACAGGGATTTCTATGAAAATAAGCGATATTTAAGGGGAAAAACAGGGATTTCTCAGAAAATAAGCGATATTTCAGGGGAGAAACAGGGATTTCTATGAAAATAAGCGATATTTAAGGGGAAAATCAGGGATTTCTATGAAAATGAGCGATATTTAAGGGGAAAAACAGGGATTTCTATGAAAATAAGCGATATTTAAGGGGAAAAACAGGGATTTCTATGAAAATAAGCGATATTTCAGGGGAAAAACGGAGATTTCCATGAAAATAAGCGATATTTTCGGGGAAAAACAGGGATTTCTATGAAAATAGGCGATATTTCAGGGGAAAAACAGGGATTTCTATGAAAATAAGCGATATTTAAGGGGAAAAACAGGGATTTCTATGAAAATCAGCGGTATTTTAGGGGAAAAACAGGGATTTCTATGAAAATAAGCGATATTTCAGGGGAAAAACAGGGATTTCTATGAAAATAAGCGATATTTAAGGGGAAAAACAGGGTTTTCTATGAAAATAAGCGATATTTCAGGGGAAAAACAGGGATTTCTCAGTCAATAAGCGATATTTCAGGGGAAAAACAGAGATTTCTATGAAAATAGGCGATATTAAAGGGGAAAAACAGGGATTTCTCAGAAAATAACCGATATTTCAGGGGAAAAACAGGGATTTCTATGAAAATAAGCGATATTTAAGGGGAAAAACAGGGATTTCTATGAAAATCAGCGATATTTAAGGAGAAAAACAGGGATTTCTATGAAAATAAGCGATATTTCAGGGGAGAAGCAGGGATTTCTATGAAAATAAGCGATATTTCAGGGGAAAAACAGGGATTTCTATGAAAATCAGCGATATTTAAGGGGAAAAACAGGGATTTCTATGAAAATAAGCGATATTTCAGGGGAAAAAC
The DNA here is from genome assembly GCF_951394365.1 of Tetrao urogallus. Taxonomy (NCBI): domain Eukaryota; kingdom Metazoa; phylum Chordata; class Aves; order Galliformes; family Phasianidae; genus Tetrao; species Tetrao urogallus. Next base: position 108,866 of record NW_027638894.1, on the reverse strand, counting down.
AGGGATTTCTATGAAAATAAGCGATATTTCAGGGGAAAAACAGGGATTTCTATGAAAATAAGCGATATTTAAGGGGAAAAACAGGGATTTCTCAGAAAATAAGCGATATTTCAGGGGAGAAACAGGGATTTCTATGAAAATAAGCGATATTTAAGGGGAAAATCAGGGATTTCTATGAAAATCAGCGATATTTAAGGGGAAAAACAGGGATTTCTCAGAAAATGAGCGATATTTAAGGGGAAAAACAGGGATTTCTATGAAAATAAGCGATATTTCAGGGGAAAAACAGGGATTTCTATGAAAATGAGCGATATTTAAGGGGAAAAACAGGGATTTCTATGAAAATAAGCGATATTTCAGGGGAAAAACAGGGTTTTCTATGAAAATAAGCGATATTTCAGGGGAAAAACAGGGATTTCTATGAAAATAAGCGATATTTAAGGGGAAAAACAGGGATTTCTCAGAAAATAAGCGATATTTCAGGGGAGAAACAGGGATTTCTATGAAAATAAGCGATATTTCATGGGAAAAACAGGGATTTCTATGAAAATAAGCGATATTTCAGGGGAAAAACAGGGATTTCTATGAAAATGAGCGATATTTAAGGGGAAAAACAGGGATTTCTATGAAAATAAGCGATATTTCAGGGGAAAAACAGGGATTTCTATGAAAATAAGCGATATTTCAGGGGAAAAACAGGGATTTCTATGAAAATAAGCGATATTTAAGGGGAAAAACAGGGATTTCTCAGAAAATAAGCGATATTTCAGGGGAGAAACAGGGATTTCTATGAAAATAAGCGATATTTCAGGGGAAAAACAGGGATTTCTCAGTCAATAAGCGATATTTCAGGGGAAAAACAGGGATTTCTATGAAAATGAGCGATATTTAAGGGGAAAAACAGGGATTTCTATGAAAATAAGCGATATTTCAGGGGAAAAACAGGGATTTCTATGAAAATAAGCGATATTTCAGGGGAAAAACAGGGATTTCTATGAAAATAAGCGATATTTAAGGGGAAAAACAGGGATTTCTCAGAAAATAAGCGATATTTCAGGGGAGAAACAGGGATTTCTATGAAAATAAGCGATATTTAAGGGGAAAATCAGGGATTTCTATGAAAATGAGCGATATTTAAGGGGAAAAACAGGGATTTCTATGAAAATAAGCGATATTTAAGGGGAAAAACAGGGATTTCTATGAAAATAAGCGATATTTCAGGGGAAAAACGGGGATTTCCATGAAAATAAGCGATATTTTCGGGGAAAAACAGGGATTTCTATGAAAATAGGCGATATTTCAGGGGAAAAACAGGGATTTCTATGAAAATAAGCGATATTTAAGGGGAAAAACAGGGATTTCTATGAAAATCAGCGGTATTTTAGGGGAAAAACAGGGATTTCTATGAAAATAAGCGATATTTCAGGGGAAAAACAGGGATTTCTATGAAAATAAGCGATATTTAAGGGGAAAAACAGGGTTTTCTATGAAAATAAGCGATATTTCAGGGGAAAAACAGGGATTTCTCAGTCAATAAGCGATATTTCAGGGGAAAAACAGAGATTTCTATGAAAATAGGCGATATTAAAGGGGAAAAACAGGGATTTCTCAGAAAATAACCGATATTTCAGGGGAAAAACAGGGATTTCTATGAAAATAAGCGATATTTAAGGGGAAAAACAGGGATTTCTATGAAAATCAGCGATATTTAAGGAGAAAAACAGGGATTTCTATGAAAATAAGCGATATTTCAGGGGAGAAGCAGGGATTTCTATGAAAATAAGCGATATTTCAGGGGAAAAACAGGGATTTCTATGAAAATCAGCGATATTTAAGGGGAAAAACAGGGATTTCTATGAAAATAAGCGATATTTCAGGGGAAAAACAGGGATTTCTATGAAAATAAGCGATATTTCAGGGGAAAAACAGGGATTTCTATGAAAATAAGCGATATTTAAGGGGAAAAACAGGGATTTCTATGAAAATCAGTGATATTTAAGGGGAAAAACAGGGATTTCTATGAAAATGAGCGATATTTAAGGGGAAAAACAGGGATTTCTATGAAAATAAGCGATATTTAAGGGGAAAAACAGGGATTTCTATGAAAATAAGCGATATTTTTGGGGAAAAACAGGGATTTCTATGAAAATGAGCGATATTTAAGGGGAAAAACAGGGATTTCTATGAAAATAAGCGATATTTCAGGGGAAAAACAGGGATTTCTATGAAAATAAGCGATATTTAAGGGGAAAAACAGGGATATCTATGAAAATCAGCGATATTTAAGGGGAAAATCAGGGATTCCTGTGAAAATAAGCGATATTTAAGGGGAGAAACAGGGTTTTCTATGAAAATAAGTGATATTTCAGTGGAAAAACAGGGATTTCTATGAAAATAAGCGATATTTAAGGGGAAAAACAGGGATTTCTCAGAAAATAAGCGATATTTAAGGGGAAAAACAAGGATTTCTATGAAAATAAGCGATATTTAAGGGGAAAAACAGGGATTTCTCAGAAAATGAGCGATATTTAAGGGGAAAAACAGGGATTTCTATGAAAATAAGCGATATTTAAGGGGAAAAACAGGGATTTCTATGAAAATAAGCGATATTTCAGGGGAAAAACAGGGATTTCTATGAAAATAAGCGATATTTCAGGGGAAAAACAGGGATTTCTATGAAAATAAGCGATATTTAAGGGGAAAAAAAGGGATTTCTATGAAAATAAGCGATATTTAAGGGGAAAAACAGGGATTTCTATGAAAATAAGAGATATTTAAGGGGAAAAACAGGGATTTCTATGAAAATCAGCGATATTTCAGGGGAAAAACAGGGATTTCTGTGAAAATAAGCGATATTTTAGGGGAAAAACAGGGATTTCTATGAAAATAAGCGATATTTAAGGGGAAAAACAGGGATTTCTATGAAAATAAGCGATATTTCAGGGGAAAAACAGGGATTTCTATGAAAATAAGCGATATTTCAGGGGAAAAACAGGGTTTTCTATGAAAATGAGGGATATTTAAGGGGAAAAACAGGGATTTCTATGAAAATCAGTCATATTTAAGGAGAAAAACAGGGATTTCTATGAAAATAAGCGATATTTAAGGGGAAAAACAGGGATTTCTATGAAAATAAGCGATTTTTTACGGGAAAAACAGGGATTTCTATGAAAATAAGCGATATTTAAGGGGAAAAAAAGGGATTTCTATGAAAATAAGCGATATTTCAGGGGAAAAACAGGGATTTCTCAGAAAATAAGCGATATTTAAGGGGAAAAACAGGGATTTCTATGAAAATCAGCGATATTTAAGGGGAAAATCAGGGACTTCTCAGAAAATAAGCGATATTTAAGGGGAAAAACAGGGTTTTCTATGAAAATAAGCGATATTTAAGGGGAAAATCAGTGATTTCTATGAAAATAAGCGATATTTAAGGGGAAAAAAAGGGATTTCTATGAAAATAAGCGATATTTAAGGGGAAAAACAGGGATTTCTATGAAAATAAGCGATATTTAAGGGGAAAAACAGGGATTTCTATGAAAATAAGCGATATTTCAGGGGAAAAACTGGGATTTCTATGAAAATAAGCGATATTTAAGGGGAAAAACAGGGATATCTATGAAAATATGCGATATCTAAGCGGAAAAAAAAGGATTTCTATGAAAATAAGCGATATTTAAGGGGAAAATCAGGGATTTCTATGAAAATGAGCGATATTTCAGGGGAGAAACAGGGATTTCTATGAAAATGAGCGATATTTAAGGGGAAAAACAGGGATTTCTATGAAAATAAGCGATATATAAGGGGAAAACCAGGGATTTCTATGAAAATGAGCGATATTTCAGGGGAAAAACAGGGATTTCCATGAAAATAAGCGATATTTCAGGAGAAAAACAGGGATTTCTATGAAAATCAGCGATATTTAAAAGGAAAAACAGGGATTTCTCAGAAAATAAGCGATATTTCAGGGGAAAAACAGGGATTTCTATGAAAATAAGCGATATTTCAGGGGAAAAACAGGGATTTCCATGAAAATAAGCGATATTTAAGGGGAAAAACAGGGATTTCTCAGAAAATAAGCGATATTTCAGGGGAAAAACAGGGATATCTATGAAAATAAGCGATATTTAAGGGAAAAACAGGGATTTCTACGAAAATAAGCGATATTTCAGGGGAAAAACAGGGATTTCTATGAAAATAAGCGATATTTAAGGGGAAAAACAGGGATTTCCATGAAAATCAGCGATATTTCAGGGGAAGAACAGGGATTTGTCAGAAAATCAGCGATATTTAAGGGGAAAAACAGGGATTTCTCAGAAAATAAGCGATATTTAAGGGGAAAAACAGGGATATCTATGAAAATAAGCGATATCTAAGGGGAAAAAAAGGGATTTCTATGAAAATAAGCGATATTTCAGGGGAAAAACAGGGATTTCTATGAAAATCAGCGATATTTAAGGGGAAAAACAGGGATTTCTATGAAAATAAGCGATATTTCAGGGGAAAAACAGGGTTTTCTATGAAAATAAGCGATATATAAGGGGAAAACCAGGGATTTCTATGAAAATAAGCGATATTTCAGGGGAAAAACAGGGATTTCTATGAAAATAAGCGATATTTCAGGGGAAAAACAGGGATTTCTATGAAAATGAGCGATATTTAAGGGGAAAAACAGGGATTTCTATGAAAATAAGCGATATTTCAGGGGAAAATCAGGGATTTCTATGAAAATAAGCGATATTTCAGGGGAAAAACAGGGATTTCTATGAAAATAAGCGATATTTCAGGGGAAAAACAGGGATTTCTATGAAAATAAGCGATATTTCAGGGGAGAAACAGGGATTTCTATGAAAATAAGTGATATTTAAGGGGAAAATCAGGGATTTCTATGAAAATGAGCGATATTTCAGGGGAAAAACAGGGATTTCTATGAAAATAAGCGATATTTCAGGGGAAAAACAGGGATTTCTATGAAAATAAGCGATATTTCAGGGGAAAAACGGGGATTTCTATGAAAATAAGCGATATTTCAGGGGAAAAACAGGGATTTCTATGAAAATAAGCGATATTTAAGGGGAAAAACAGGGATATCTATGAAAATCAGCGATATTTAAGGGGAAAAACAGGGATTTCTATGAAAATAAGCGATATTTCAGGGGAAAAACAGGGATTTCTATGAAAATAAGCGATATTTAAGGGGAAAAACAGGGTTTTCTATGAAAATAAGCGATATTTCAGGGGAAAAACAGGGATTTCTCAGTCAATAAGCGATATTTCAGGGGCAAAACAGAGATTTCTATGAAAATAGGCGATATTAAAGGGGAAAAACAGGGATTTCTCAGAAAATAAGCGATATTTCAGGGGAAAAACAGGGATTTCTATGAAAATGAGCGATATTTCAGGGGAAAAACAGGGATTTCTATGAAAATAAGCGATATTTAAGGGGAAAAACAGGGATTTCTATGAAAATCAGCGATATTTCAGGGGAAAAACAGGGATTTCTATGAAAATCAGCGATATTTCAGGGGAAAAACAGGGATTTCTATGAAAATCAGCGATATTTCAGGGGAAAAACAGGGATTTCTATGAAAATAAGCGATATTTAAGGGGAAAAACAGGGATTTCTATGAAAATAAGCGATATTTCAGGGGAAAAACAGGGATTTCTATGAAAATAAGCGATATTTAAGGGGAAAAACAGGGATTTCTATGAAAATAAGTGATATTTAAGTGGAAAATCAGGGATTTCTATGAAAATGAGCGATATTTAAGGGGAAAAACAGGGATTTCTATGAAAATAAGCGATATTAAAGGGGAAAAACAGGGATTTCTATGAAAATAAGCGATATTTTTGGGGAAAAACAGGGATTTCTATGAAAATGAGCGATATTTAAGGGGAAAAACAGGGATTTCTATGAAAATAAGCGATATTTCAGGGGAAAAACAGGGATTTCTATGAAAATAAGCGATATTTAAGGGGAAAAACAAGGATATCTATGAAAATCAGCGATATTTAAGGGGAAAATCAGGGATTCCTGTGAAAATAAGCGATATTTAAGGGGAGAAACAGGGTTTTCTATGAAAATAAGTGATATTTCAGGGGAAAAACAGGGATTTCTATGAAAATAAGCGATATTTAAGGGGAAAAACAGGGATTTCTATGAAAATAAGCGATATGTAAGGGGAAAAACAGGGATTTCTATGAAAATAAGCGATATTTCAGGGGAAAAACAGGGATTTCTATGAAAATGAGCGATATTTCAGGGGAAAAACAGGGATTTCTATGAAAATAAGCGATATTTCAGGAGAAAAACAGGGATTTCTCAGAAAATAAGCGATATTAAAGGGGAAAAACAGGGATTTCTATGAAAATCAGCGATATTTCAGGGGAAAAACAGGGATTTCTATGAAAATAAGCGATATTTAAGTGGAAAAACAGGGATTTCTATGAAAATCAGCGATATTTAAGGGGAAAAACAGGGATTTCTATGAAAATCAGCGATATTTAAGGGGAGAAACAGGGATTTCCATGAAAATAAGCGATATTTCAGGGGAAAAACAGGGATTTCTATGAAAATAAGCGAAATTAAGGTGGAAAAACAGGGATTTCTATGAAAATGAGCGATATTTAAGGGGAAAAACAGGGATTTCTATGAAAATAAGCGATATTTAAGGGGAAAAACAGGGATTTCTATGAAAATAAGCGATATTTAAGGGGAAAAACAGGGATTTCTATGAAAATAAGCGATATTTAAGGGGAAAAACAGGGATTTCTATGAAAATAAGCGATATTTAAGGGGAAAAACAGGGATTTCTATGAAAATAAGCGATATTTCAGGGGAAAAAGCGGGATTTCTATGAAAATAAGCGATATTTAAGGGGAAAAACAGGGATTTCTATGAAAATAAGCGATATTTAAGGGGAAAAACAGGGATTTCTATGAAAGTAAGCGATATTTCAGGGGAAAATCAGGGATTTCTATGAAAATAAGCGATATTTCAGGGGAAAAACCGGGATTTCTATGAAAATAAGCGATATTTAAGGGGAAAAACAGGGATATCTATGAAAATCAGCGATATTTCAGGGGGAAATCAGGGATTCCTGTGAAAATAAGCGATATTTAAGGGGAGAAACAGGGATTCCTGTGAAAATAAGCGATATTTAAGGGGAGAAACAGGGTTTTCTATGAAAATAAGCGATATTTAAGGGGAAAATCAGGGATTTCTATGAAAATAAGCGATATTTAAGGGGAAAAACAGGGATTTCTATGAAAATAAGCGATATTTAAGGGGAAAAACAGGGATTTCTATGAAAATAAGCGATATTTCAGGGGAAAAACAGGGATTTCTGTGAAAATAAGCGATATTTCAGGGGAAAAACAGGGATTTCTATGAAAATAAGCGATATTTAAGGGGAAAACCAGGGATTTCTATGAAAATAAGCGATATTTAAGGGGAAAAACAGGGATTTCTATGAAAATAAGCGATATTTCAGGGGAAAATCAGGGATTTCTATGAAAATAAGCGATATTTCAGGGGAAAAACAGGGATTTCTCAGAAAATAAGCGATATTTCAGGGGAAAAACAGGGATTTCAATGAAAATAAGCGATATTTCAGGGGAAAAACAGGGATTTCTCAGAAAATGAGCGATATTTAAGGGGAAAAACAGGGATTTCTATGAAAATAAGCGATATCTAAGGGGAAAAACAGGGATTTCTATGAAAATAAGGGATATTTCAGGGGAAAAACAGGGATATCTATGAAAATGAGCGATATTTAAGGGGAAAAACAGGGATTTCTATGAAAATAAGCGATATTTCAGGGGAAAAACAGGGATTTCTATGAAAATAAGCGATATTTCAGGGGAAAAACAGGGATTTCTATGAAAATAAGCGATATTTCAGGGGAAAAACAGGGATTTCTCAGAAAATAAGCGATATTTCAGGGGAAAAACAGGGATTTCTATGAAAATAAGCGATATTTAAGGGGAAAAACAGGGATTTCTATGAAAATAAGCGATATTTCAGGGGAAAAACAGGGATTTCTATGAAAATCAGCGATATTTCAGGGGAAAAACAGGGATTTCTATGAAAAAAAGCGATATTTCAGGGGAAAAACAGGGATTTCTATGAGAATAAGCGATATTTCAGGGGAAAAACAGGGATTTCTCAGAAAATGAGCGATATTTAAGGGGAAAAACAGGGATTTCTCAGAAAATAAGCGATATTTCAGGGGAAAAACAGGGATTTCTATGAAAATAAGCGATATTTAAGGGGAAAAACAGGGATTTCTATGAAAATAAGCGATATTTAAGGGGAAAAAAAGGGATTTCTATGAAAATAAGCGATATTTCAGGGGAAAAACAGGGATTTCTGTGAAAATCAGCGATATTTAAGGGGAAAATCCGGGATTTCCATGAAAATAAGCGATATATAAGGGGAAAAACAGGGATTTCTATGAAAATAAGCGATATTTCAGGGGAAAAACAGGGATTTCTCAGAAAATGAGCGATATTTCAGGGGGAAAACAGGGATTTCTATGAAAATAAGCGATATTTAAGGGGAAAAACAGGGATTTCTATGAAAATTTGCTATATTTAAGGAGAAAAACAGGGATTTCTATGAAAATCAGCGATATTTCAGGGGAAAAACAGGGATTTCTATGAAAATAAGCGATATTTCAGGGGAAAAACAGGGATTTCTATGAGAATAAGCGATATTTCAGGGGAAAAACAGGGATTTCTATGAGAATAAGCGATATTTCAGGGGAAAAACAGGGTTTTCTATGAAAATAAGCGATATTTCAGGGGAAAAACAGGGATTTCTATGAAAATAAGCGATATTTAAGGGGAAAAACAGGGATATCTATGAAAATAAGCGATATTTAAGGGGAAAAAAAGGGATTTCTCAGAAAATAAGCGATATTTCAGGGGAAAAACAGGGATTTCTATGAAAATAAGCGATATTTCAGGGGAAAAACAGGGATTTCTATGAAAATCAGCGATATTTCAGGGGAAAAACAGGGATTTCTATGAAAATAAGCGATATTTCAGGGGAAAAACAGGGTTTTCTATGAAAATAAGTGATATTTAAGGGGAAAAACAGGGATTTCCATGAAAATAAGGGATATTTAAGGGGAAAAACAGGGATTTCTATGAAAATCAGCGATATTTAAGGGGAAAAACAGGGATTTCTATGAAAATAAGCGATATTTTAGGGGAAAAACAGGGATTTCTATGAAAATAAGCGATATTTCAGGGGAAAAACAGGGATTTCTATGAAAATAAGCGATATTTCAGGGGAAAAACAGGGATTTCTATGAAAATAAGCGATATTTCAGGGGAAAAACAGGGATTTCTATGAAAATAAGCGATATTTCAGGGGAAAAACAGGGATTTCTATGAAAATCAGCGGTATTTTAGGGGAAAAACAGGGATTTCTATGAAAATAAGCAATATTAAAGGGGAAAAAGCGGGATTTCTATGAAAATAAGCGATATTTCAGGGGAAAAACAGGGATTTCTCAGAAAATAAGCGATATTTCAGGGGAGAAACAGGGTTTTCTATGAAAATAAGCGATATTTCAGGGGAGAAACAGGGATATCTATGAAAATAAGCGATATTTAAGGGGAAAAACAGGGATTTCTACGAAAATAAGCGATATTTATGGGGAAAAACAGGGATTTCTATGAAAATAAGCGATATTTCAGGGGAAAAACAGGGATTTCCATGAAAATAAGCGATATTTAAGGGGAAAAACAGGGATTTCTATGAAAATAAGCGATATTTCAGGGGAAAAACAGGGATTTCTCAGAAAATAAGCGATATTTAAGGGGAAAAACAGGGATTTCTATGAAAATAAGCGATATTTCAGGGGAAAAACAGGGTTTTCTATGAAAATAAGCGATATTTCAGGGGAAAAACAGGGATTTCTATGAAAATAAGCGATATTTAAGGGGAAAAACAGGGATTTCTCAGAAAATAAGCGATATTTCAGGGGAGAAACAGGGATTTCTCAGAAAATAAGCGATATTTCAGGGGAAAAACAGGGATTTCTATGAAAATAAGCGATATTTAAGGGGAAAAACAGGGATTTCTATGAAAATAAGCGATATTTCAGGGGAAAAACAGGGATTTCTATGAAAATAAGCGATATTTCAGGGGAAAAACAGGGATATCTATGAAAATAAGCGATATCTAAGAGGAAAAAAAAGGATTTCTATGAAAATAAGCGATATTTAAGGGGAAAAACTGGGATTTCTATGAAAATGAGCGATATTTCAGGGGAGAAACAGGGATTTCTATGAAAATCAGCGATATTTAAGGGGAAAAACAGGGATTTCTATGAAAATAAGCGATATGTAAGGGGAAAAACAGGGATTTCTATGAAAATAAGCGAAATTAAGGTGGAAAAACAGGGATTTCTATGAAAATCAGCGATATTTCAGGGGAAAAACAGGGATTTCCACGAAAATAAGCGATATTTCAGGGGAAAAACAGGGATTTCTATGAAAATAAGCGATATTTCAGGGGAAAAACAGGGATTTCTCAGCAAATGAGCGATATTTCAGGGGAAAAACAGGGATTTCTATGAAAATAAGCGATATTTCAGGGGAAAAACAGGGATTTCTATGAAAATAAGCGATATTTCAGGGGAAAAACAGGGATTTCCATGAAAATAAGCGATATTTAAGGGGAGAAACAGGGATTTCTCAGACAATAAGCGATATTTCAGGGGAAAAACAGGGATATCTATGAAAATAAGCGATATTTAAGGGGAAAAACAGGGATTTCTCAGAAAATAAGCGATATTTAAGGTGAAAAACAGGGATTTCTATGAAAATAAGCGATATTTAAGGGGAAAAACAGGGATTTCCATGAAAATCAGCGATATTTCAGGGGAAAAACAGGGATTTCTCAGAAAATAAGCGATATTTAAGGGGAAAAACAGGGATTTCTATGAAAATAAGCGATATTTAAGGGGAAAAACAGGGATATCTATGAAAATAAGCGATATCTAAGGGGAAAAAAAGGGATTTCTATGAAAATAAGCGATATTTCAGGGGAAAAACAGGGATTTCTATGAAAATCAGCGATATTTAAGGGGAAAAACAGGGATTTCCATGAAAATAAGCGATATTTCAGGGGAAAAACAGGGATTTCTATGAAAATAAGCGATATTTCAGGTGAAAAACAGGGATTTCTATGAAAATGAGCGATATTTAAGGGGAAAAACAGGGATTTCTATGAAAATAAGCGATATTTAAGGGGAAAAACAGGGATTTCTATGAAAATAAGCGATATTTAAGGGGAAAAACAGGGATTTCTATGAAAATAAGCGATATTTCAGGGGAAAAACAGGGATTTCTATGAAAATAAGCGATATTTCAGGGGAAAAACAGGGATTTCTATGAAAATAAGCGATATTTAAGGTGAAAAACAGGGATATCTATTAAAATAAGCGATATTTAAGGGGAAAAACAGGGATTTCTATGAAAATAAGCGATATTTCAGGGGAAAAACAGGGATTTCTATGAAAATAAGCGATATTTAAGGGGAAAAACAGGGATTTCTATGAAAATAAGCGATATTTCAGGGGAAAAACAGGGATTTCTGTGAAAATAAGCGATATTTCAGGGGAAAAACAGGGATTTCTATGAAAATCAGCGATATTTCAGGGGAAAAACAGGGATTTCTATGAAAATAAGCGATATTTCAGGGGAAAAACAGGGATTTCTATGAAAATAAGCGATATTTCAGGGGAAAAACAGGGATTTCTATGAAAATAAGCGATATTTCAGGGGAAAAACAGGGATTTCTATGAAAATAAGCGATATTTCAGGGGAAAAACTGGGATTTCTATGAAAATAAGCGATATTTCAGGGGAAAAACAGGGATTTCTATGAAAATAAGCGATATTTCAGGGGAAAAACAGGGATTTCTCAGAAAATAAGCGATATTTCAGGGGAAAAACAGGGATTTCTATGAAAATAAGCGATATTTCAGGGGAAAAACAGGGATATCTATGAAAATCAGCGATATTTAAGGGGAAAAACAGGGATTTCTATGAAAATAAGCGATATTTCAGGGGAAAAACAGGGATTTCTCAGAAAATGAGCGATATTTTAGGGGAAAAACAGGGATATCTATGAAAATCAGCGATATTTTAGGGGAAAAACAGGGATTTCTATGAAAATAAGCGATATTTAAGGGGAAAAACAGGGATTTCTATGAAAATAAGCGATATTTAAGTGGAAAAACAGGGATTTCTATGAAAATAAGCGATATTTCAGGGGAAAAACAGGGATTTCTCAGAAAATAAGCGATATTTCAGGGGAAAAACAGGGATTTCCATGAAAATAAGCGATATTTCAGGGGAAAAACAGGGATTTCTATGAAAATAAGCGATATTTCAGGTGAAAAACAGGGATTTCTATGAAAATGAGCGATATTTAAGGGGAAAAACAGGGATTTCTATGAAAATAAGCGATATTTAAGGGGAAAAACAGGGATTTCTATGAAAATAAGCGATATTTAAGGGGAAAAACAGGGATTTCTATGAAAATAAGCGATATTTCAGGGGAAAAACAGGGATTTCTATGAAAATAAGCGATATTTCAGGGGAAAAACAGGGATTTCTATGAAAATAAGCGATATTTAAGGTGAAAAACAGGGATATCTATTAAAATAAGCGATATTTAAGGGGAAAAACAGGGATTTCTATGAAAATAAGCGATATTTCAGGGGAAAAACAGGGATTTCTATGAAAATAAGCGATATTTAAGGGGAAAAACAGGGATTTCTATGAAAATAAGCGATATTTCAGGGGAAAAACAGGGATTTCTGTGAAAATAAGCGATATTTCAGGGGAAAAACAGGGATTTCTATGAAAATCAGCGATATTTCAGGGGAAAAACAGGGATTTCTATGAAAATAAGCGATATTTCAGGGGAAAAACAGGGATTTCTATGAAAATAAGCGATATTTCAGGGGAAAAACAGGGTTTTCTATGAAAATAAGCGATATTTCAGGGGAAAAACAGGGATTTCTATGAAAATAAGCGATATTTCAGGGGAAAAACTGGGATTTCTATGAAAATAAGCGATATTTCAGGGGAAAAACAGGGATTTCTATGAAAATAAGCGATATTTCAGGGGAAAAACAGGGATTTCTCAGAAAATAAGCGATATTTCAGGGGAAAAACAGGGATTTCTATGAAAATAAGCGATATTTCAGGGGAAAAACAGGGATATCTATGAAAATCAGCGATATTTAAGGGGAAAAACAGGGATTTCTATGAAAATAAGCGATATTTCAGGGGAAAAACAGGGATTTCTCAGAAAATGAGCGATATTTTAGGGGAAAAACAGGGATATCTATGAAAATCAGCGATATTTTAGGGGAAAAACAGGGATTTCTATGAAAATAAGCGATATTTAAGGGGAAAAACAGGGATTTCTATGAAAATAAGCGATATTTAAGTGGAAAAACAGGGATTTCTATGAAAATAAGCGATATTTAAGGGGAAAAACAGGGATTTCTGTGAAAATAAGCGATATTTAAGGGGAAAAACAGGGATTTCTATGAAAATAAGCGATATTTCAGGGGAAAAACAGGGATTTCTATGAAAATAAGCGATATTTCAGGGGAAAAACAGGGATATCTATGAAAATCAGCGATATTTAAGGGGAAAAACAGGGATTTCTATGAAAATAAGCGATATTTCAGGGGAAAAACAGGGATTTCTCAGAAAATGAGCGATATTTTAGGGGAAAAACAGGGATATCTATGAAAATCAGCGATATTTTAGGGGAAAAACAGGGATTTCTATGAAAATAAGCGATATTTCAGGGGAAAAACAGGGATTTCTCAGAAAATAAGCGATATTTCAGGGGAAAAACAGGGATTTCTATGAAAATAAGCGATATTTCAGGGGAAAAACAGGGATTTCTATGAAAATAAGCGATATTTCAGGGGAAAAACAGGGATTTCTATGAAAATAAGCGATATTTAAGGTGAAAAACAGGGATATCTATTAAAATAAGCGATATTTAAGGGGAAAAACAGGGATTTCTATGAAAATAAGCGATATTTCAGGGGAAAAACAGGGATTTCTATGAAAATAAGCGATATTTAAGGGGAAAAACAGGGATTTCTATGAAAATAAGCGATATTTCAGGGGAAAAACAGGGATTTCTGTGAAAATAAGCGATATTTCAGGGGAAAAACAGGGATTTCTATGAAAATCAGCGATATTTCAGGGGAAAAACAGGGATTTCTATGAAAATAAGCGATATTTCAGGGGAAAAACAGGGATTTCTATGAAAATAAGCGATATTTCAGGGGAAAAACAGGGATTTCTATGAAAATAAGCGATATTTCAGGGGAAAAACAGGGATTTCTATGAAAATAAGCGATATTTCAGGGGAAAAACTGGGATTTCTATGAAAATAAGCGATATTTCAGGGGAAAAACAGGGATTTCTATGAAAATAAGCGATATTTCAGGGGAAAAACAGGGATTTCTCAGAAAATAAGCGATATTTCAGGGGAAAAACAGGGATTTCTATGAAAATAAGCGATATTTCAGGGGAAAAACAGGGATATCTATGAAAATCAGCGATATTTAAGGGGAAAAACAGGGATTTCTATGAAAATAAGCGATATTTCAGGGGAAAAACAGGGATTTCTCAGAAAATGAGCGATATTTTAGGGGAAAAACAGGGATATCTATGAAAATCAGCGATATTTTAGGGGAAAAACAGGGATTTCTATGAAAATAAGCGATATTTAAGGGGAAAAACAGGGATTTCTATGAAAATAAGCGATATTTAAGTGGAAAAACAGGGATTTCTATGAAAATAAGCGATATTTCAGGGGAAAAACAGGGATTTCTCAGAAAATAAGCGATATTTCAGGGGAAAAACAGGGATTTCCATGAAAATAAGCGATATTTCAGGGGAAAAACAGGGATTTCTATGAAAATAAGCGATATTTCAGGTGAAAAACAGGGATTTCTATGAAAATGAGCGATATTTAAGGGGAAAAACAGGGATTTCTATGAAAATAAGCGATATTTAAGGGGAAAAACAGGGATTTCTATGAAAATAAGCGATATTTAAGGGGAAAAACAGGGATTTCTATGAAAATAAGCGATATTTCAGGGGAAAAACAGGGATTTCTATGAAAATAAGCGATATTTCAGGGGAAAAACAGGGATTTCTATGAAAATAAGCGATATTTAAGGTGAAAAACAGGGATATCTATTAAAATAAGCGATATTTAAGGGGAAAAACAGGGATTTCTATGAAAATAAGCGATATTTCAGGGGAAAAACAGGGATTTCTATGAAAATAAGCGATATTTAAGGGGAAAAACAGGGATTTCTATGAAAATAAGCGATATTTCAGGGGAAAAACAGGGATTTCTGTGAAAATAAGCGATATTTCAGGGGAAAAACAGGGATTTCTATGAAAATCAGCGATATTTCAGGGGAAAAACAGGGATTTCTATGAAAATAAGCGATATTTCAGGGGAAAAACAGGGATTTCTATGAAAATAAGCGATATTTCAGGGGAAAAACAGGGTTTTCTATGAAAATAAGCGATATTTCAGGGGAAAAACAGGGATTTCTATGAAAATAAGCGATATTTCAGGGGAAAAACTGGGATTTCTATGAAAATAAGCGATATTTCAGGGGAAAAACAGGGATTTCTATGAAAATAAGCGATATTTCAGGGGAAAAACAGGGATTTCTCAGAAAATAAGCGATATTTCAGGGGAAAAACAGGGATTTCTATGAAAATAAGCGATATTTCAGGGGAAAAACAGGGATATCTATGAAAATCAGCGATATTTAAGGGGAAAAACAGGGATTTCTATGAAAATAAGCGATATTTCAGGGGAAAAACAGGGATTTCTCAGAAAATGAGCGATATTTTAGGGGAAAAACAGGGATATCTATGAAAATCAGCGATATTTTAGGGGAAAAACAGGGATTTCTATGAAAATAAGCGATATTTAAGGGGAAAAACAGGGATTTCTATGAAAATAAGCGATATTTAAGTGGAAAAACAGGGATTTCTATGAAAATAAGCGATATTTAAGGGGAAAAACAGGGATTTCTGTGAAAATAAGCGATATTTAAGGGGAAAAACAGGGATTTCTATGAAAATAAGCGATATTTCAGGGGAAAAACAGGGATTTCTATGAAAATAAGCGATATTTCAGGGGAAAAACAGGGATATCTATGAAAATCAGCGATATTTAAGGGGAAAAACAGGGATTTCTATGAAAATAAGCGATATTTCAGGGGAAAAACAGGGATTTCTCAGAAAATGAGCGATATTTTAGGGGAAAAACAGGGATATCTATGAAAATCAGCGATATTTAAGGGGAAAAACAGGGATTTCTATGAAAATAAGCGATATTTCAGGGGAAAAACAGGGATTTCTCAGAAAATAAGCGATATTTCAGGGGAAAAACAGGGATTTCTATGAAAATAAGCGATATTTAAGGGGAAAAACAGGGATTTCTGTGAAAATAAGCGATATTTAAGGGGAAAAACAGGGATTTCTATGAAAATAAGCGATATTTCAGGGGAAAAACAGGGATTTCTATGAAAATCAGCGATATTTCAGGGGGAAAACAGGGATTTCTATGAAAATAAGCGATATTTCAGGGGAAAAACAGGGATTTCCATGAAAATAAGCGATATTTAAGGGGAGAAACAGGGATTTCTCAGACAATAAGCGATATTTCAGGGGAAAAACAGGGATATCTATGAAAATAAGCGATATTTAAGGGGAAAAACAGGGATTTCTCAGAAAATAAGCGATATTTAAGGTGAAAAACAGGGATTTCTATGAAAATAAGCGATATTTCAGGTGAAAAACAGGGATTTCCATGAAAATCAGCGATATTTCAGGGGAAAAACAGGGATTTCTCAGAAAATAAGCGATATTTAAGGGGAAAAACAGGGATTTCTATGAAAATAAGCGATATTTAAGGGGAAAAACAGGGATATCTATGAAAATAAGCGATATCTAAGGGGAAAAAAAGGGATTTCTATGAAAATAAGCGATATTTCAGGGGAAAAACAGGGATTTCTATGAAAATCAGCGATATTTAAGGGGAAAAACAGGGATTTCCATGAAAATAAGCGATATTTCAGGGGAAAAACAGGGTTTTCTATGAAAATAAGCGATATATAAGGGGAAAACCAGGGATTTCTATGAAAATAAGCGATATTTCAGGGGAAAAACAGGGATTTCTATGAAAATAAGCGATATTTCAGGTGAAAAACAGGGATTTCTATGAAAATGAGCGATATTTAAGGGGAAAAACAGGGATTTCTATGAAAATAAGCGATATTTCAGGGGAAAATCAGGGATTTCTATGAAAATGAGCGATATTTAAGGGGAAAAACAGGGATTTCTATGAAAATCAGCGATATTTCAGGGGAAAAACAGGGATTTCTATGAAAATAAGCGATATTTCAGGGGAAAAACAGGGATTTCTATGAAAATAAGCGATATTTAAGGTGAAAAACAGGGATTTCTGTGAAAATCAGCGATATTTCAGGGGAAAAACAGGGATTTCTATGAAAATAAGCGATATTTAAGGTGAAAAACAGGGATATCTATTAAAATAAGCGATATTTAAGGGGAAAAACAGGGATTTCTATGAAAATAAGCGATATTTCAGGGGAAAAACAGGGATTTCTATGAAAATAAGCGATATTTAAGGGGAAAAACAGGGATTTCTATGAAAATAAGCGATATTTCAGGGGAAAAACAGGGATTTCTGTGAAAATAAGCGATATTTCAGGGGAAAAACAGGGATTTCTATGAAAATCAGCGATATTTCAGGGGAAAAACAGGGATTTCTATGAAAATAAGCGATATTTCAGAGGAAAAACAGGGATTTCTATGAAAATAAGCGATATTTCAGGGGAAAAACAGGGTTTTCTATGAAAATAAGCGATATTTCAGGGGAAAAACAGGGATTTCTATGAAAATAAGCGATATTTCAGGGGAAAAACTGGGATTTCTATGAAAATAAGCGATATTTCAGGGGAAAAACAGGGATTTCTATGAAAATAAGCGATATTTCAGGGGAAAAACAGGGATTTCTATGAAAATAAGCGATATTTCAGGGGAAAAACAGGGATATCTATGAAAATCAGCGATATTTAAGGGGAAAAACAGGGATTTCTATGAAAATAAGCGATATTTCAGGGGAAAAACAGGGATTTCTCAGAAAATGAGCGATATTTTAGGGGAAAAACAGGGATATCTATGAAAATCAGCGATATTTTAGGGGAAAAACAGGGATTTCTATGAAAATAAGCGATATTTAAGGGGAAAAACAGGGATTTCTATGAAAATAAGCGATATTTAAGTGGAAAAACAGGGATTTCTATGAAAATAAGCGATATTTCAGGGGAAAAACAGGGATTTCTCAGAAAATAAGCGATATTTCAGGGGAAAAACAGGGATTTCCATGAAAATAAGCGATATTTCAGGGGAAAAACAGGGATTTCTATGAAAATAAGCGATATTTCAGGTGAAAAACAGGGATTTCTATGAAAATGAGCGATATTTAAGGGGAAAAACAGGGATTTCTATGAAAATAAGCGATATTTAAGGGGAAAAACAGGGATTTCTATGAAAATAAGCGATATTTAAGGGGAAAAACAGGGATTTCTATGAAAATAAGCGATATTTCAGGGGAAAAACAGGGATTTCTATGAAAATAAGCGATATTTCAGGGGAAAAACAGGGATTTCTATGAAAATAAGCGATATTTAAGGTGAAAAACAGGGATATCTATTAAAATAAGCGATATTTAAGGGGAAAAACAGGGATTTCTATGAAAATAAGCGATATTTCAGGGGAAAAACAGGGATTTCTATGAAAATAAGCGATATTTAAGGGGAAAAACAGGGATTTCTATGAAAATAAGCGATATTTCAGGGGAAAAACAGGGATTTCTGTGAAAATAAGCGATATTTCAGGGGAAAAACAGGGATTTCTATGAAAATCAGCGATATTTCAGGGGAAAAACAGGGATTTCTATGAAAATAAGCGATATTTCAGGGGAAAAACAGGGATTTCTATGAAAATAAGCGATATTTCAGGGGAAAAACAGGGTTTTCTATGAAAATAAGCGATATTTCAGGGGAAAAACAGGGATTTCTATGAAAATAAGCGATATTTCAGGGGAAAAACTGGGATTTCTATGAAAATAAGCGATATTTCAGGGGAAAAACAGGGATTTCTATGAAAATAAGCGATATTTCAGGGGAAAAACAGGGATTTCTCAGAAAATAAGCGATATTTCAGGGGAAAAACAGGGATTTCTATGAAAATAAGCGATATTTCAGGGGAAAAACAGGGATATCTATGAAAATCAGCGATATTTAAGGGGAAAAACAGGGATTTCTATGAAAATAAGCGATATTTCAGGGGAAAAACAGGGATTTCTCAGAAAATGAGCGATATTTTAGGGGAAAAACAGGGATATCTATGAAAATCAGCGATATTTTAGGGGAAAAACAGGGATTTCTATGAAAATAAGCGATATTTAAGGGGAAAAACAGGGATTTCTATGAAAATAAGCGATATTTAAGTGGAAAAACAGGGATTTCTATGAAAATAAGCGATATTTCAGGGGAAAAACAGGGATTTCTCAGAAAATAAGCGATATTTCAGGGGAAAAACAGGGATTTCTATGAAAATAAGCGATATTTCAGGGGAAAAACAGGGATTTCTGTGAAAATAAGCGATATTTAAGGGGAAAAACAGGGATTTCTATGAAAATAAGCGATATTTCAGGGGAAAAACAGGGATTTCTATGAAAATCAGCGATATTTCAGGGGAAAAACAGGGATTTCTATGAAAATAAGCGATATTTCAGGGGAAAAACAGGGATTTCCATGAAAATAAGCGATATTTAAGGGGAGAAACAGGGATTTCTCAGACAATAAGCGATATTTCAGGGGAAAAACAGGGATATCTATGAAAATAAGCGATATTTAAGGGGAAAAACAGGGATTTCTCAGAAAATAAGCGATATTTAAGGTGAAAAACAGGGATTTCTATGAAAATAAGCGATATTTAAGGGGAAAAACAGGGATTTCCATGAAAATCAGCGATATTTCAGGGGAAAAACAGGGATTTCTCAGAAAATAAGCGATATTTAAGGGGAAAAACAGGGATTTCTATGAAAATAAGCGATATTTAAGGGGAAAAACAGGGATATCTATGAAAATAAGCGATATCTAAGGGGAAAAAAAGGGATTTCTATGAAAATAAGCGATATTTCAGGGGAAAAACAGGGATTTCTATGAAAATCAGCGATATTTAAGGGGAAAAACAGGGATTTCCATGAAAATAAGCGATATTTCAGGGGAAAAACAGGGTTTTCTATGAAAATAAGCGATATATAAGGGGAAAAACAGGGATTTCTATGAAAATAAGCGATATTTCAGGTGAAAAACAGGGATTTCTATGAAAATGAGCGATATTTAAGGGGAAAAACAGGGATTTCTATGAAAATAAGCGATATTTCAGGGGAAAATCAGGGATTTCTATGAAAATGAGCGATATTTAAGGGGAAAAACAGGGATTTCTATGAAAATCAGCGATATTTCAGGGGAAAAACAGGGATTTCTATGAAAATAAGCGATATTTCAGGGGAAAAACAGGGATTTCTATGAAAATAAGCGATATTTAAGGTGAAAAACAGGGATTTCTGTGAAAATCAGCGATATTTCAGGGGAAAAACAGGGATTTCTATGAAAATAAGCGATATTTCAGGGGAAAAACAGGGATTTCTATGAAAATAAGCGATATTTAAGGGGAAAAACAGGGATTTCTATGAAAATAAGCGATATTTCAGGGGAAAAACAGGGATTTCTGTGAAAATAAGCGATATTTCAGGGGAAAAACAGGGATTTCTATGAAAATCAGCGATATTTCAGGGGAAAAACAGGGATTTCTATGAAAATAAGCGATATTTCAGGGGAAAAACAGGGATTTCTATGAAAATAAGCGATATTTCAGGGGAAAAACAGGGTTTTCTATGAAAATAAGCGATATTTCAGGGGAAAAACAGGGATTTCTATGAAAATAAGCGATATTTCAGGGGAAAAACTGGGATTTCTATGAAAATAAGCGATATTTCAGGGGAAAAACAGGGATTTCTATGAAAATAAGCGATATTTCAGGGGAAAAACAGGGATTTCTATGAAAATCAGCGATATTTCAGGGGATTAACAGGGATTTCTATGAAAATAAGCGATATTTCAGGGGAAAAACAGGGATATCTATGAAAATCAGCGATATTTAAGGGGAAAAACAGGGATTTCTATGAAAATAAGCGATATTTCAGGGGAAAAACAGGGATTTCTCAGAAAATGAGCGATATTTCAGGGGAAAAACAGGGATTTCTCAGAAAATAAGTGATATTTAAGGGGAAAAACAGGGATTTCTATGAAAATAAGCGATATTTAAGGGGAAAAACAGGGATTTCTATGAAAATAAGCGATATTTAAGTGGAAAAACAGGGATTTCTATGAAAATAAGCGATATTTCAGGGGAAAAACAGGGATTTCTCAGAAAATAAGCGATATTTCAGGGGAAAAACAGGGATTTCTATGAAAATAAGCGATATTTCAGGGGAAAAACAGGGATTTCTGTGAAAATAAGCGATATTTAAGGGGAAAAACAGGGATTTCTATGAAAATAAGCGATATTTCAGGGGAAAAACAGGGATTTCTATGAAAATCAGCGATATTTCAGGGGAAAAACAGGGATTTCTCAGAAAATAAGCGATATTTCAGGGGAAAAACAGGGATTTCTATGAAAATAAGCGATATTTCAGGGGAAAAACAGCGATATCTATGAAAATAAGCGATATTTCAGGGGAAAAACAGGGATTTCTATGAAAATAAGCGATATTTAAGTGGAAAAACAGGGATTTCTATGAAAATCAGCGATATTTAAGGGGAAAAACAGGGATTTCTATGAGAATAAGCGATATTTCAGGGGAAAAACAGGGATTTCTGTGAAAATAAGCGATATTTAAGGGGAAAAACAGGGATTTCTCAGAAAATAAGAGAGATTTAAGGGGAAAAACAGGGATTTCTCAGAAAATAAGCGATATTTCAGGGGAAAAACAGGGATTTCTATGAAAATAAGCGATATTTCAGGGGAAAAACAGGGATTTCTATGAAAATAAGCGATATTTAAGGGGAAAAACAGGGATTTCTGTGAAAATAAGCGATATTTCAGGGGAAAATCAGGGATTTCTATGAAAATAAGCGATATTTCAGGGGAAAAACAGGGATTTCCATGAAAATAAGCGATATTTTTGGGGAAAAACAGGGATTTGTCAGAAAATAAGCGATATTTCAGGGGAAAAACAGGGATTTCTATGAAAATAAGCGAAATTTCAGGGGAAAAACAGGGATTTCTATGAAAATCAGCGATATTTAAGGGGAAAAACAGGGATTTCTATGAAAATGAGCGATATTTAAGGGGAAAAACAGGGATTTCTATGAAAATAAGCGATATTTCAGGGGAAAAACAGGGATTTCTATGAAAATAAGCGATATTTCAGGGGAAAAACAGGGATTTCTATGAAAATCAGCGATATTTCAGGGGAAAAACAGGGATTTCTATGAAAATAAGCGATATTTTTGGGGAAAAACAGGGATTTCTCAGAAAATAAGCGATATTTAAGGGGAAAAACAGGGATTTCTATGAAAATAAGCGATATTTATGGGGAAAAACAGGGATTTCTATGAAAATCAGCGATATTTAAGGGGAAAAACAGGGATTTCTATGAAAATAAGCGATATTTAAGGGGAAAAACAGGGATTTCTATGAAAATAAGCGATATTTCGGGGAAAAACAGGGATTTCTACGAAAATCAGCGATATTTAATGGGAAAAACAGGGATTTCTATGAAAATAAGCGATATTTCAGGGGAAAAACAGGGATTTCTATGAAAATAAGCGATATTTTTGGGGAAAAACAGGGATTTCTATGAAAATAAGCGATATTTAAGGGGAAAAACAGGGATTTCTATGAAAACAAGCGATATTTTTGGGGAAAAACAGGGATTTCTATGAAAGCAAGCGATATTTCAGGGGAGAAACAGGGATTTCTATGAAAATAAGCGATATTTCGGGGAAAAACAGGGATTTCTACGAAAATCAGCGATATTTAATGGGAAAAACAGGGATTTCTATGAAAATAAGCGATATTAAAGGGGAAAAACAGGGATTTCTATGAAAATAAGCGATATTTTTGGGGAAAAACAGGGATTTCTATGAAAATAAGCGATATTTAAGGGGAAAAACAGGGATTTCTATGAAAACAAGCGATATTTTTGGGGAAAAACAGGGATTTCTATGAAAGCAAGCGATATTTCAGGGGAGAAACAGGGATTTCTATGAAAATAAGCGATATTTTAGGTGAAAAACAGGGATTTCTATGAAAATAAGCGATATTTCAGGGGAAAAACAGGGATTTCTATGAAAATCAGCGATATTTCAGGGGAAAAACAGGGATTTCTATGAAAATAAGCGATATTTCAGGGGAAAAACAGGGATTTCTCAGAAAATAAGCGATATTTAAGGGGAAAAACAGGGATTTCTATGAAAATAAGCGATATTTAAGGGGAAAAACAGGGATTTCTATGAAAATAAGCGATATTTAAGGGGAAAATCAGGGATTTCTATGAAAATGAGCGATATTTAAGGGGAAAAACAGGGATTTCTATGAAAATAAGCTAAAGTAAAGTGGATTAACAGGGATTTCAATGAAAATAAGCGATATTTCAGGGGAAAAACGGGGATTTCTATGAAAATAAGCGATATTTCAGGGGAAAAACAGGGATTTCTATGAAAATAAGCGATATTTAAGGGGAAAAACAGGGATTTCTATGAAAATAAGCGATATTTAAGGGGAAAAACAGGGATTTCTATGAAAACAGGCGATATTTCAGGGGAGAAACAGGGATTTCTCAGAAAATGAGCGATATTTTAGGGGAAAAAAGAGGGATTTCTATGAAAATAAGCGATATTTAAGGGGAAAAACAGGGATTTCTATGAAAATAAGCGATATTAAAGGGGAAAAACAGGGATTTCTGTGAAAATAAGCGATATTTCAGGGGAAAAACAGGGATTTCTATGAACATAAGCGATATTTCAGGGGAAAAACAGGGATTTCTATGAAAATAAGCGATATTTCAGGGGAAAAACAGGGATTTCTATGAAAATAAGCGATATTTCAGGGGAAAAACAGGGATTTCTCAGAAAACAAGCGATATTTTTGGGGAAAAACAGGGTTTTCTATGAAAATAAGTGATATTTAAGGGGAAAAACAGGGATTTCTATGAAAATAAGCGATATTTTTGGGGAAAAACAGGGATTTCTCAGAAAATAAGCGATATTTAAGGGGAAAAACAGGGATTTCTATGAAAATAAGCGATATTTCAGGGGAAAAACAGGGATTTCTATGAAAATAAGCGATATTTCAGGGGAAAAACAGGGATTTCTATGAAAATAAGCGATACTTCAGAGGAAAAACAGGGATTTCTATGAAAATAAGCGATATTTCAGGGGAAAAACAGGGATTTCTATGAAAATAAGCGATATTTCAGGGGAAAAACAGGGATTTCTCAGAAAATAAGCGATATTTCAGGGGAAAAACAGGGATTTCTATGAAAATAAGCGATATTTCAGGGGAAAAACAGGGATTTCTATGAAAATGAGCGATATTTAAGGGGAAAAACAGGGATTTCTATGAAAATGAGCGATATTTAAGGGGAAAAACAGGGATTTCTCAGAAAATAAGCTAAAGTAAAGTGGATTAACAGGGATTTCTATGAAAATAAGCGATATTTCAGGGGAAAAACAGGGATTTCTATGAAAATAAGCGATATTTCAGGGGAAAAACAGGGATTTCTATGAAAATAAGCGATATTTAAGGGGAAAAACAGGGATTTCTATGAAAATCAGCGATATTTAATGGGAAAAACAGGGATTTCTATGAAAACAGGCGATATTTCAGGGGAGAAACAGGGATTTCTATGAAAATGAGCGATATTTTAGGGGAAAAAACAGGGATTTCTATGAAAATAAGCGATATTTTAGGTGAAAAACAGGGATTTCTATGAAAATAAGCGATATTTCAGGGGAAAAACAGGGATTTCTATGAAAATCAGCGATATTTCAGGGGAAAAACAGGGATTTCTCAGAAAATAAGCGATATTTCAGGGGAAAAACAGGGATTTCTATGAAAATAAGCGATATTTAAGGGGAAAAACAGGGATTTCTATGAAAATAAGCGATATTTAAGGGGAAAAACAGGGATTTCTATGAAAATAAGCGATATTTCAGGGGAAAAACAGGGATTTCTATGAAAATAAGCGATATTTAAGGGGAAAAACAGGGATTTCTATGAAAATCAGCGATATTTCAGGGGAAAAACAGGGATTTCTCAGAAAATAAGCGATATTTCAGGGGAAAAACAGGGATTTCTATGAAAATAAGCGATATTTTTGGGGAAAAACAGGGATTTCTCAGAAAATAAGCGATATTTAAGGGGAAAAACAGGGATTTCTATGAAAATAAGCGATATTTATGGGGAAAAACAGGGATTTCTATGAAAATCAGCGATATTTCAGGGGAAAAACAGGGATTTCTGTGAAAATAAGCGATATTTAAGGGGAAAAACAGGGATTTCTATGAAAATAAGCGATATTTCGGGGAAAAACAGGGATTTCTACGAAAATCAGCGATATTTAATGGGAAAAACAGGGATTTCTATGAAAATAAGCGATATTAAAGGGGAAAAACAGGGATTTCTATGAAAATAAGCGATATTTTTGGGGAAAAACAGGGATTTCTATGAAAATAAGCGATATTTAAGGGGAAAAACAGGGATTTCTATGAAAACAAGCGATATTTTTGGGGAAAAACAGGGATTTCTATGAAAGCAAGCGATATTTCAGGGGAGAAACAGGGATTTCTATGAAAATAAGCGATATTTCAGGGGAAAAACAGGGATTTCTATGAAAATCAGCGATATTTCAGGGGAAAAACAGGGATTTCTGTGAAAATAAGCGATATTTCAGGGGAAAAACAGGGATTTCTATGAAAATAAGCGATATTTAAGGGGAAAATCAGGGATTTCTATGAAAATGAGCGATATTTAAGGGGAAAATCAGGGATTTCTATGAAAATGAGCGATATTTAAGGGGAAAAACAGGGATTTCTATGAAAATAAGCTAAAGTAAAGTGGATTAACAGGGATTTCAATGAAAATAAGCGATATTTCAGGGGAAAAACAGGGATTTCTATGAAAATAAGCGATATTTAAGGGGAAAAACAGGGATTTCTATGAAAATAAGCGATATTTCAGGGGAAAAACAGGGATTTCTGTGAAAATAAGCGATATTTAAGGGGAAAAACAGGGATTTCTATGAAAACAGGCGATATTTCAGGGGAGAAACAGGGATTTCTCAGAAAATGAGCGATATTTTAGGGGAAAAAAGAGGGATTTCTATGAAAATAAGCGATATTTAAGGGGAAAAACAGGGATTTCTATGAAAATAAGCGATATTAAAGGGGAAAAACAGGGATTTCTGTGAAAATAAGCGATATTTCAGGGGAAAAACAGGGATTTCTATGAACATAAGCGATATTTCAGGGGAAAAACAGGGATTTCTATGAAAATAAGCGATATTTCAGGGGAAAAACAGGGATTTCTATGAAAATAAGCGATATTTCAGGGGAAAAACAGGGATTTCTCAGAAAACAAGCGATATTTTTGGGGAAAAACAGGGTTTTCTATGAAAATAAGTGATATTTAAGGGGAAAAACAGGGATTTCTATGAAAATAAGCGATATTTTTGGGGAAAAACAGGGATTTCTCAGAAAATAAGCGATATTTAAGGGGAAAAACAGGGATTTCTATGAAAATAAGCGATATTTCAGGGGAAAAACAGGGATTTCTATGAAAATAAGCGATATTTCAGGGGAAAAACAGGGATTTCTATGAAAATAAGCGATACTTCAGAGGAAAAACAGGGATTTCTATGAAAATAAGCGATATTTCAGGGGAAAAACAGGGATTTCTATGAAAATAAGCGATATTTCAGGGGAAAAACAGGGATATCTATGAAAATCAGCGATATTTAAGGGGAAAATCAGGGATTTCTATGAAAATAAGCGATATTTCAGGGGAAAAACAGGGATTTCTATGAAAATGAGCGATATTTAAGGGGAAAAACAGGGATTTCTATGAAAATGAGCGATATTTAAGGGGAAAAACAGGGATTTCTATGAAAATAAGCTAAAGTAAAGTGGATTAACAGGGATTTCTATGAAAATAAGCGATATTTCAGGGGAAAAACGGGGATTTCTATGAAAATAAGCGATATTTCAGGGGAAAAACAGGGATTTCTATGAAAATAAGCGATATTTAAGGGGAAAAACAGGGATTTCTATGAAAATCAGCGATATTTAATGGGAAAAACAGGGATTTCTATGAAAACAGGCGATATTTCAGGGGAGAAACAGGGATTTCTATGAAAATGAGCGATATTTTAGGGGAAAAAACAGGGATTTCTATGAAAATAAGCGATATTTAAGGGGAAAAACAGGGATTTCTATGAAAATAAGCGATATTAAAGGGGAAAAACAGGGATTTCTATGAAAATAAGCGATATTTCAGGGGAAAAACAGGGATTTCTATGAAAATAAGCGATATTTAAGGGGAAAAACAGGGATTTCTCAGAAAATAAGCGATATTTCAGGGGAAAAACAGGGATTTCTATGAAAATAAGCGATATTTAAGGGGAAAAACAGGGATTTCTATGAAAATAAGCGATATTTCAGGGGAAAAACAGGGATTTCTATGAAAATAAGCGATATTTCAGGGGAAAAACAGGGATTTCTATGAAAATCAGCGATATTTCAGGGGAAAAACAGGGATTTCTCAGAAAATAAGCGATATTTCAGGGGAAAAACAGGGATTTCTATGAAAATAAGCGATATTTCAGGGGAAAAACAGGGATTTCTATGAAAATCAGCGATATTTCAGGGGAAAAACAGGGATTTCTATGAAAATAAGCGATATTTCAGGGGAAAAACAGGGATTTCTATGAAAATAAGCGATATTTCAGGGGAAAAACAGGGATTTCTATGAAAATCAGCGATATTTAAGGGGAAAAACAGGGATTTCTATGAAAATAAGCGATATTTAAGGGGAAAAACAGGGATTTCTATGAAAATAAGCAATATTTTTGGGGAAAAACAGGGATTTCTCAGAAAATAAGCGATATTTCAGGGGAAAAACAGGGATTTCTATGAAAATGAGCGATATTTAAGGGGAAAAACAGGGATTTCTATGAAAATCAGCGATATTTCAGGGGAAAAACAGGGATTTCTATGAAAATAAGCTAAAGTAAAGTGGATTAACAGGGATTTCTATGAAAATAAGCGATATTTCAGGGGAAAAACGGGGATTTCTATGAAAATAAGCGATATTTAAGGGGAAAAACAGGGATTTCTATGAAAATAAGCGATATTTAAGGGGAAAAACAGGGATTTCTATGAAAATCAGCGATATTTAATGGGAAAAACAGGGATTTCTATGAAAACAGGCGATATTTCAGGGGAGAAACAGGGATTTCTCAGAAAATGAGCGATATTTAAGGGGAAAAAACAGGGATTTCTATGAAAATGAGCGATATTTCAGGGGAGAAACAGGGATTTCTATGAAAATAAGCGATATTTAAGGGGAAAAACAGGGATTTCTATGAAAATCAGCGATATTTCAGGGGAAAAACAGGGATTTCTCAGAAAATAAGCGATATTTCAGGGGAAAAACAGGGATTTCTATGAAAATAAGCGATATTTCAGGGGAAAAACAGGGATTTCTATGAAAATAAGCGATATTTAAGGGGAAAAACAGGGATTTCTATGAAAATAAGCGATATTTCAGGGGAAAAACAGGGATTTCTATGAAAATAAGCGATATTTCAGGGGAAAAACAGGGATTTCTATGAAAATAAGCGATATTTCAGGGGAAAAACAGGGATTTCTATGAAAATAAGCGATACTTCAGAGGAAAAACAGGGATTTCTATGAAAATAAGCGATATTTCAGGGGAAAAACAGGGATTTCTATGAAAATAAGCGATATTTCAGGGGAAAAACAGGGATATCTATGAAAATCAGCGATATTTAAGGGGAAAATCAGGGATTTCTATGAAAATAAGCGATATTTCAGGGGAAAAACAGGGATTTCTATGAAAATGAGCGATATTTAAGGGGAAAAACAGGGATTTCTATGAAAATGAGCGATATTTAAGGGGAAAAACAGGGATTTCTATGAAAATAAGCTAAAGTAAAGTGGATTAACAGGGATTTCTATGAAAATAAGCGATATTTCAGGGGAAAAACGGGGATTTCTATGAAAATAAGCGATATTTCAGGGGAAAAACAGGGATTTCTATGAAAATAAGCGATATTTAAGGGGAAAAACAGGGATTTCTATGAAAATCAGCGATATTTAATGGGAAAAACAGGGATTTCTATGAAAACAGGCGATATTTCAGGGGAGAAACAGGGATTTCTATGAAAATGAGCGATATTTTAGGGGAAAAAACAGGGATTTCTATGAAAATAAGCGATATTTAAGGGGAAAAACAGGGATTTCTATGAAAATAAGCGATATTAAAGGGGAAAAACAGGGATTTCTATGAAAATAAGCGATATTTCAGGGGAAAAACAGGGATTTCTATGAAAATAAGCGATATTTAAGGGGAAAAACAGGGATTTCTCAGAAAATAAGCGATATTTCAGGGGAAAAACAGGGATTTCTATGAAAATAAGCGATATTTAAGGGGAAAAACAGGGATTTCTATGAAAATAAGCGATATTTCAGGGGAAAAACAGGGATTTCTATGAAAATAAGCGATATTTCAGGGGAAAAACAGGGATTTCTATGAAAATCAGCGATATTTCAGGGGAAAAACAGGGATTTCTCAGAAAATAAGCGATATTTCAGGGGAAAAACAGGGATTTCTATGAAAATAAGCGATATTTCAGGGGAAAAACAGGGATTTCTATGAAAATAAGCGATATTTCAGGGGAAAAACAGGGATTTCTATGAAAATAAGCGATATTTAAGGGGAAAAACAGGGATTTCTATGAAAATAAGCGATATTTCAGGGGAAAAACAGGGATTTCTATGAAAATCAGCGATATTTAAGGGGAAAAACAGGGATTTCTATGAAAATAAGCGATATTTAAGGGGAAAAACAGGGATTTCTATGAAAATAAGCAATATTTTTGGGGAAAAACAGGGATTTCTCAGAAAATAAGCGATATTTCAGGGGAAAAACAGGGATTTCTATGAAAATGAGCGATATTTAAGGGGAAAAACAGGGATTTCTATGAAAATCAGCGATATTTCAGGGGAAAAACAGGGATTTCTATGAAAATAAGCTAAAGTAAAGTGGATTAACAGGGATTTCTATGAAAATAAGCGATATTTCAGGGGAAAAACGGGGATTTCTATGAAAATAAGCGATATTTAAGGGGAAAAACAGGGATTTCTATGAAAATAAGCGATATTTAAGGGGAAAAACAGGGATTTCTATGAAAATCAGCGATATTTAATGGGAAAAACAGGGATTTCTATGAAAACAGGCGATATTTCAGGGGAGAAACAGGGATTTCTCAGAAAATGAGCGATATTTAAGGGGAAAAAACAGGGATTTCTATGAAAATGAGCGATATTTCAGGGGAAAAACAGGGATTTCTATGAAAATAAGCGATATTTAAGGGGAAAAACAGGGATTTCTATGAAAATCAGCGATATTTCAGGGGAAAAACAGGGATTTCTCAGAAAATAAGCGATATTTCAGGGGAAAAACAGGGATTTCTATGAAAATAAGCGATATTTCAGGGGAAAAACAGGGATTTCTATGAAAATAAGCGATATTTAAGGGGAAAAACAGGGATTTCTATGAAAATAAGCGATATTTCAGGGGAAAAACAGGGATTTCTATGAAAATAAGCGATATTTCAGGGGAAAAACAGGGATTTCTATGAAAATAAGCGATATTTCAGGGGAAAAACAGGGATTTCTATGAAAATAAGCGATATTTCAGGGGAAAAACAGGGATTTCTATGAAAATAAGCGATATTTAAGGGGAAAAACAGGGATTTCTATGAAAATAAGCGATATTTCAGGGGAAAAACAGGGATTTCTATGAAAATCAGCGATATTTAAGGGGAAAAACAGGGATTTCTATGAAAATAAGCGATATTTCAGGGGAAAAACAGGGATTTCTATGAAAATCAGCGATATTTCAGGGGAAAAACAGGGATTTCTCAGAAAATAAGCGATATTTCAGGGGAAAAACAGGGATTTCTATGAAAATGAGCGATATTTAAGGGGAAAAACAGGGATTTCTATGAAAATAAGCGATATTTAAGGGGAAAAACAGGGATTTCTATGAAAATAAGCTAAAGTAAAGTGGATTAACAGGGATTTCTATGAAAATAAGCGATATTTCAGGGGAAAAACAGGGATTTCTATGAAAATAAGCGATATTTAAGGGGAAAAACAGGGATTTCTATGAAAATAAGCGATATTTAAGGGGAAAAACAGGGATTTCTATGAAAATCAGCGATATTTAATGGGAAAAACAGGGATTTCTATGAAAACAGGCGATATTTCAGGGGAGAAACAGGGATTTCTCAGAAAATGAGCGATATTTTAGGGGAAAAAACAGGGATTTCTATGAAAATGAGCGATATTTAAGGGGAAAAACAGGGATTTCTATGAAAATAAGCGATATTAAAGGGGAAAAACAGGGATTTCTATGAAAATAAGCGATATTTAAGGGGAAAAACAGGGATTTCTATGAAAATAAGCAATATTTTTGGGGAAAAACAGGGATTTCTCAGAAAATAAGCGATATTTCAGGGGAAAAACAGGGATTTCTATGAAAATGAGCGATATTTAAGGGGAAAAACAGGGATTTCTATGAAAATCAGCGATATTTCAGGGGAAAAACAGGGATTTCTATGAAAATAAGCTAAAGTAAAGTGGATTAACAGGGATTTCTATGAAAATAAGCGATATTTCAGGGGAAAAACGGGGATTTCTATGAAAATAAGCGATATTTAAGGGGAAAAACAGGGATTTCTATGAAAATAAGCGATATTTAAGGGGAAAAACAGGGATTTCTATGAAAATCAGCGATATTTAATGGGAAAAACAGGGATTTCTATGAAAACAGGCGATATTTCAGGGGAGAAACAGGGATTTCTCAGAAAATGAGCGATATTTAAGGGGAAAAAACAGGGATTTCTATGAAAATGAGCGATATTTCAGGGGAAAAACAGGGATTTCTATGAAAATAAGCGATATTTAAGGGGAAAAACAGGGATTTCTATGAAAATCAGCGATATTTCAGGGGAAAAACAGGGATTTCTCAGAAAATAAGCGATATTTCAGGGGAAAAACAGGGATTTCTATGAAAATAAGCGATATTTCAGGGGAAAAACAGGGATTTCTATGAAAATAAGCGATATTTAAGGGGAAAAACAGGGATTTCTATGAAAATAAGCGATATTTCAGGGGAAAAACAGGGATTTCTATGAAAATAAGCGATATTTCAGGGGAAAAACAGGGATTTCTATGAAAATAAGCGATATTTCAGGGGAAAAACAGGGATTTCTATGAAAATAAGCGATATTTCAGGGGAAAAACAGGGATTTCTATGAAAATAAGCGATATTTAAGGGGAAAAACAGGGATTTCTATGAAAATAAGCGATATTTCAGGGGAAAAACAGGGATTTCTATGAAAATCAGCGATATTTAAGGGGAAAAACAGGGATTTCTAT
This sequence comes from Tetrao urogallus, assembly GCF_951394365.1. Lineage (NCBI taxonomy): Eukaryota > Metazoa > Chordata > Aves > Galliformes > Phasianidae > Tetrao > Tetrao urogallus. The sequence continues at coordinate 75,926 of NW_027638894.1, read as the reverse complement.
GAAAATAAGCGATATTTCAGGGGAAAAACAGGGATTTCTATGAAAATCAGCGATATTTCAGGGGAAAAACAGGGATTTCTCAGAAAATAAGCGATATTTCAGGGGAAAAACAGGGATTTCTATGAAAATGAGCGATATTTAAGGGGAAAAACAGGGATTTCTATGAAAATAAGCGATATTTAAGGGGAAAAACAGGGATTTCTATGAAAATAAGCTAAAGTAAAGTGGATTAACAGGGATTTCTATGAAAATAAGCGATATTTCAGGGGAAAAACAGGGATTTCTATGAAAATAAGCGATATTTAAGGGGAAAAACAGGGATTTCTATGAAAATAAGCGATATTTAAGGGGAAAAACAGGGATTTCTATGAAAATCAGCGATATTTAATGGGAAAAACAGGGATTTCTATGAAAACAGGCGATATTTCAGGGGAGAAACAGGGATTTCTCAGAAAATGAGCGATATTTTAGGGGAAAAAACAGGGATTTCTATGAAAATGAGCGATATTTAAGGGGAAAAACAGGGATTTCTATGAAAATAAGCGATATTAAAGGGGAAAAACAGGGATTTCTATGAAAATAAGCGATATTAAAGGGGAAAAACAGGGATTTCTATGAAAATAAGCGATATTTCAGGGGAAAAACAGGGATTTATCAGAAAATAAGCGATATTTCAGGGGAAAAACAGGGATTTCTATGAAAATAAGCGATATTTCAGGGGAAAAACAGGGATTTCTATGAAAATAAGCGATATTTATGGGGAAAAACAGGGATTTCTATGAAAATAAGCGATATTTAAGGGGAAAAACAGGGATTTCTATGAAAATCAGCGATATTTCAGGGGAAAAACAGGGATTTCTATGAAAATAAGCGATATTTCAGGGGAAAAACAGGGATTTCTATGAAAATAAGCGATATTTAAGGGGAAAAACAGGGATTTCTCAGAAAATAAGCTAAAGTAAAGTGGATTAACAGGGATTTCTATGAAAATAAGCGATATTTCAGGGGAAAAACGGGGATTTCTCAGAAAATAAGCGATATTTAAGGGGAAAAACAGGGATTACTATGAGAATAAGCGATATTCAAGGGGAAAAAAAGGGATTTCTATGAAAATAAGCGATATTTAAGGGGAAAAACAGGGATTTCTATGAAAATAAGCGATATTTCAGGGGAAAAACAGTGATTTCTACGAAAATAAGCGATATTTCAGGGGAAAAACAGGGATATCTATGAAAATAAGCGATATTTAAGGGGAAAAACAGGGATTTCTCAGAAAATAAGCGATATTTAAGGGGAAAAACAGGGATTTCTATGAAAATAAGCGATATTTAAGGGGAAAAACAGGGATTTCTATGAAAATAAGCGATATTTCAGGGGAAAAACAGGGATTTCGATGAAAATAAGCGATATTTAAGGGGAAAAACAGGGATTTCTCAGAAAATAAGCGATATTTAAGGGGAAAAACTGGGATTTCTATGAAAATAAGCGATATTTCAGGGGAAAAACAGGGATTTCCATGAAAATAAGCGATATTTCAGGGGAAAAACAGGGATTTCTGTGAAAAAAAGCGATATTTCAGGGGAAAAACAGGGATTTCTATCAAAATGAGCGATATTTCAGGGGAAAAACAGGGATTTCTATGAAAATAAGCGATATTTAAGGGGAAAAACAGGGATTTCTATGAAAATCAGCGATATTTCAGGGGAAAAACAGGGATTTCTATGAAAATAAGCGATATTTCAGGGGAAAAACAGGGATTTCTATGAAAATAAGCGATATTTAAGGGGAAAAACAGGGATTTCTCAGAAAATAAGCTAAAGTAAAGTGGATTAACAGGGATTTCTATGAAAATAAGCGATATTTCAGGGGAAAAACGGGGATTTCTCAGAAAATAAGCGATATTTAAGGGGAAAAACAGGGATTACTATGAGAATAAGCGATATTCAAGGGGAAAAAAAGGGATTTCTATGAAAATAAGCGATATTTAAGGGGAAAAACAGGGATTTCTATGAAAATAAGCGATATTTCAGGGGAAAAACAGTGATTTCTACGAAAATAAGCGATATTTCAGGGGAAAAACAGGGATATCTATGAAAATAAGCGATATTTAAGGGGAAAAACAGGGATTTCTCAGAAAATAAGCGATATTTAAGGGGAAAAACAGGGATTTCTATGAAAATAAGCGATATTTAAGGGGAAAAACAGGGATTTCTATGAAAATAAGCGATATTTCAGGGGAAAAACAGGGATTTCGATGAAAATAAGCGATATTTAAGGGGAAAAACAGGGATTTCTCAGAAAATAAGCGATATTTAAGGGGAAAAACTGGGATTTCTATGAAAATAAGCGATATTTCAGGGGAAAAACAGGGATTTCCATGAAAATAAGCGATATTTCAGGGGAAAAACAGGGATTTCTGTGAAAAAAAGCGATATTTCAGGGGAAAAACAGGGATTTCTATCAAAATGAGCGATATTTCAGGGGAAAAACAGGGATTTCTATGAAAATAAGCGATATTTCAGGGGAAAAACAGGGATTTCTATGAAAATAAGCGATATTTCAGGGGAAAAACAGGGATTTCTCAGAAAATAAGCGATATTTAAGGGGAAAAACAGGGATTTCTATGAAAATAAGCGATATGTAAGGGGAAAAACAGGGATTTCTATGAAAATAAGCGATATTTCAGGGGAAAAACAGGGATTTCTATGAAAATCAGCGATATTTCAGGGGAAAAACAGGGATTTCTCAGAAAATAAGCGATATTTAAGGGGAAAAACAGGGATTACTATGAGAATAAGCGATATTCAAGGGGAAAAAAAGGGATTTCTATGAAAATAAGCGATATTTAAGGGGAAAAACAGGGATTTCTATGAAAATAAGCGATATTTCAGGGGAAAAACAGGGATTTCTATGAAAATAAGCGATATTTCAGGGGAAAAACAGGGATTTCTATGAAAATAAGCGATATTTTAGGGGAAAATCAGGGATTTCGATGAAAATCAGCGATATGTAAGGGGAAAAACAGGGATTTCTCAGAAAATAAGCGATATTTAAGTTGAAAAACAGGGATTTCTATGAAAATAAGCGATATTTAAGGGGAAAAACAGGGATTTCTGTGAAAATAAGCGATGTTTCAGGAGAAAAACAGGGATTTCTCAGAAAATAAGCGATATTTCTGGGGCAAAACAGGGATTTCTCAGAAAATAAGCGATATTTCAGGGGAAAAACAGGGATTTCTATGAAAATAAGCGATATTTCAGGGGAAAAACAGGGATTTCTTAGAAAATAAGCGATATTTCAGGGGAAAAACAGGGATTTCTATGAAAATAAGCGATATTTCAGGGGAAAAACAGTGATTTCTATGAAAATCAGCGATATTTCAGGGGAAAAACAGGGATTTCTATGAAAATAAGCGATATTTCAGGGGAAAAACAGGGATTTCTAAGGAAATAAGCGATATTTCAGGGGAAAAACAGGGATTTCTATGAAAATCAGCGATATTTAAGGGGAAAAACAGGGATTTCTATGAAAATAAGCGATATTTCAGGGGAAAAACAGGGATTTCTATGAAAATAAGCGATATTTAAGTGGAAAAACAGGGATTTCTCAGAAAATAAGCGATATTTAAGGGGAAAAACAGGGATTTGTGTGAAAATAAGCGATATTTAAGGTGAAAAACAGGGATATCCATGAAAATCAGCGATATTTCAGGGGAAAAACAGGGATTTCTATGAAAATAAGCGATATTTAAGGGGAAAAACAGGGATTTCTATGAAAATAAGCGATATTTCAGGGGAAAAACAGGGATTTCTATGAAAATAAGCGATATTTCAGGGGAAAAACAGGGATTTCTCAGAAAATAAGCGATATTTAAGGGGAAAAACAGGGATTTCTATGAAAATAAGCGATATTTCAGGGGAAAAACAGGGTTTTCTGTGAAAATGAGCGATATTTAAGGGGAAAATCAGGGATTTCGATGAAAATAAGCGATATTTCAGGGGAAAAACAGGGATTTCTCAGAAAATCAGCGATATTTAAGGGGAAAAACAGGGATTTCTATGAAAATAAGCGATATTTAAGGGGAGAAACTGGGATTTCTCAGACAATAAGCGATATTTCAGGGGAAAAACAGGGATTTCTATGAAAATCAGCGATATTTAAGGGGAAAAACAGGGATTTCTATGAAAATCAGCGATATTTAAGGGGAAAAACAGGGATTTCTGGGAAAATAAGTGATTTTTTTGGGGAATAACAGGGATTCATATGAAAATTAGAGATATTTAAGAGTAAAAACAGGGATTTCTATGAAAATAAGCGATATTTAAGGGGAAAAACAGGGATTTGTGTGAAAATAAGCGATATTTTAGGTGAAAAACAGGGATATCCATGAAAATAAGCGATATTTAAGGGGAAAAACAGGGATTTCTATGAAAATCAGCGATATTTATGGGGAAAAACAGGGATTTCTATGAAAATAAGGGATATTTAAGGGGAAAAACAGGGATTTCTATGAAAATAAGCGATATTTCAGGGGAGAAACAGGGATTTCTATGAAAACAAGCGATATTTCAGGGGAAAAACAGGGATTTCTGTGAAAATAAGCGATATTTAAGGGGAAGAACAGGGATTTCTCAGAAAATAAGCGATATTTCAGGGGCAAAACAGGGATTTCTATGAAAATAAGCGATATTTCAGGGGAAAAACAGGGATTTACATGAAAATAAGCGATATTTCAGGGGAAAAACAGGGATTTCTATGAAAATAAGCGATATTTCAGGGGAAAAACAGGGATTTCTATGAAAATAAGCGATATTTAAGGGGAAAAACAGGGATTTCTCAGAAAATAAGCGATATTTCAGGGGAAAAACAGGGATTTCTATGAAAATGAGCGATATTTAAGGGGAAAAACAGGGATTTCTATGGAAATAAGCGATATTTCAGGGGAAAAACAGTGATTTCTATGAAAATCAGCGATATGTCAGGGGAAAAACAGGGATTTCTATGAAAATAAGCGATATTTAAGGGGAAAAACAGGGATTTCTATGAAAATAAGCGATATTTAAGTGGAAAAACAGGGATTTCTCAGAAAATAAGCGATATTTCAGGGGAAAAACAGGGATTTCTATGAAAATCAGCGATATTTCAGGGGAAAAACAGGGATATCCATGAAAATCAGCGATATTTCAGGGGAAAAACAGGGATTTCTATGAAAATAAGCGATATTTAAGGGGAAAAACAGGGATTTCTATGAAAATAAGGGATATTTTAGGTGAAAAACAGGGATTTCCATGAAAATAAGCGATATTTCAGGGGAAAAACAGGGATTTCTATGAAAATCAGCGATATTTAAGGGGAAAAACAGGGATTTCTATGAAAATAAGCGATATTTCAGGGGAAAAACAGGGATTTCTATGAAAATAAGCGATATTTAAGGGGAAAAACAGGGATTTCTACGAAAATAAGCGATATTTAAGGGGAAAAACAGGGATTTCTATGAAAATAAGCGATATTTCAGGGGAAAAACAGGGATATCTATGAAAATAAGCGATATTTCAGGGGAAAAACAGGGATTTCTATGAAAATAAGCGATATTTAAGGAGAAAAACAGGGATTTCTATGAAAATAAGCGATATTTCAGGGGAAAAACAGGGATTTCTCAGAAAATAAGCGATATTTCAGGGGAAAAACAGGGATTTCTATGAAAATAAGCGATATTTCAGGGGAAAAACAGGGATTTCTATGAAAATAAGCAATATTTAAGGGGAAAAACAGGGATTTCTATGAAAATAAGCGATATTTCAGGGGAAAAACAGGGATTTCTCAGAAAATAAGCGATATTTAAGGGGAAAAACAGGGTTTTCTATGAAAATAAGCGATATTTCAGGGGAAAAACAGGGATTTCTATGAAAATCAGCGATATTTCAGGGGAAAAACAGGGATTTCTATGAAAATAAGCGATATTTCAGGGGAAAAACAGGGATTTCTATGAAAATAAGCGATATTTCAGGGGAAAAACAGGGATTTCTATGAAAATAAGCGATATTTAAGGGGAAAAACAGGGATTTCTATGAAAATAAGCGATATTTCAGGGGAAAAACAGGGATTTCTGTGAAAATAAGCGATATTTAAGGGGAAAAACAGGGATTTCTATGAAAATAAGCGATATTTCAGGGGAAAAACAGGGATTTCTATGAAAATAAGCGATATTTCAGGGGAAAAACAGGGATTTCTATGAAAATAAGCGATATTTCAGGGGAAAAACAGGGATATCTATGAAAATAAGCGATATTTAAGGGGAAAAACAGGGATTTCTATGAAAATAAGCGATATTTATGGGGAAAAACAGTGATTTCTATGAAAATAAGCGATATTTAAGGAGAAAAACAGGGATTTCTATGAAAATAAGCAATATTTCAGGGGAAAAACAGGGATTTCTATGAAAATCAGCGATATTTCAGGGGAAAAACAGGGATTTCTATGAAAATAAGGGATATTTAAGGGGAAAAACAGGGATTTCTCAGTAAATAAGCAATATTTAAGGGGAAAAACAGGGATTTCTATGAAAACAAGCGATATTTAAGGGGAAAAACAGGGATTTGTGTGAAAATAAGCGATATTTTCGGTGAAAAACAGGGATATCCATGAAAATCAGCGATATTTCAGGGGAAAAACAGGGATTTCTATGAAAATAAGCGATATTTAAGGGGAAAAACAGGGATTTCTCAGAAAATAAGCGAAAGAAAAGTGGATTAACAGGGATTTCTATGAAAATAAGCGATATTTCAGGGGAAAAACAGGGATTTCTATGAAAATAAGCGATATTTCAGGGGAAAAACAGGGATTTCTATGAAAATAAGCGATATTTCAGGGGAAAAACAGGGATTTCTATGAAAATAAGCGATATTTCAGGGGAAAAACAGGGATTTCTATGAAAATAAGCGATATTTCAGGAGAAAAACGGATTTCTATGAAAATAAGCGATATTTCAGGGGAAAAACAGGGATTTCTATGAAAATAAGCGATATTTCAGGGGAAAAACAGGGATTTCTATGAAAATAAGGGATAGTTTAGGTGAAAAACAGGGATTTCTATGAAAATAAGCGCTATTTCAGGGGAAAAACAGGGATTTCTATGAAAATCAGCGATATTTCAGGGGAAAAACAGGGATTTCTATGAAAATAAGCGATATTTCAGGGGAAAAACAGGGATTTCTATGAAAATAAGCGATATTTAAGGGGAAAAACAGGGATTTCTCAGACAATAAGCGATATTTAAGGGGAAAAACAGGGATTTCTATGAAAATAAGCGATATTTAAGGGGAAAAACAGGGATATCTATGAAAATAAGCGATATTTCAGGGGAAAAACAGGGATTTCTATGAAAATAAGCGATATTTCAGGGGAAAAACACGGATGTCTATGAAAATCAGCGATATTTCAGGGGAAAAACAGGGATTTCTATGAAAATAAGCGATATTTCAGGGGAAAAACAGGGATTTCTATGAAAATAAGCAATATTTAAGGGGAAAAACAGGGATTTCTATGAAAATCAGCGATATTTAAGGGGAAAAACAGGGATTTCTCAGAAAATAAGCGATATTTAAGGGGAAAAACAGGGTTTTCTATGAAAATAAGCGATATTTCAGGGGAAAAACAGGGATTTCTATGAAAATCAGCGATATTTCAGGGGAAAAACAGGGATTTCTATGAAAATAAGCGATATTTCAGGGGAAAAACAGGGATTTCTATGAAAATCAGCGATATTTCAGGGGAAAAACAGGGATTTCTATGAAAATAAGCAATATTTCAGGGGAAAAACAGGGATTTCTATGAAAATAAGCGATATTTCAGGGGAAAAACAGGGATTTCTCAGACAATAAGCGATATTTCAGGGGAAAAACAGGGATTTCTATGAAAATAAGCGATATTTCAGGGGAAAAACAGGGATTTCTATGAAAATGAGCGATACTTCAGGGGAAAAACAGGGATTTCTATGAAAATGAGCGATATTTAAGTGGAAAAACAGGGATTTCTATGAAAATAAGCGATATTAAAGGGGAAAAACAGGGATTTCTATGAAAATAAGCGATATTTCAGGGGAAAAACAGGGATTTCCAAGAATATCAGCGATATTTAAGGGAGTAACGGATTTCTATGAATATAAGCGATAATTAAGGGGAAAAACAGGGATTTCTGTGAAAATAAGCGATATTTCAGGGGAAAAACAGGGATTTCTGTGAAAATAAGCGATATTAAAGGGGAAAAACAGGGATTTCTATGAAAACGAGCGATATTTAAGGGGAAAAACAAGGATTTCTATGAAAATAAACGATATTTCAGGGGAAAAACAGGGATTTCTATGAAAATGAGCGATACTTCAGGGGAAAAACAGGGATTTCTATGAAAATAAGCGATATTTCAGGGGAAAAACAGGGATTTCTATGAAAATAAGCGATATTTAAGGGGAAAAACAGGGATTTCTATGAAAATAAGCGATATTTAAGGGGAAAAACAGGGATTTCTCAGAAAATAAGCGATATTTAAGGGGAAAAACAGGGATTTCTATGAAAATAAGCGATATTTAAGGGGAAAAACAGGGATTTCTATGAAAATAAGCGATATTTCAGGGGAAAAACAAGGATTTCTCAGAAAATGAGCGATATTTAAGGGGAAAAACAGGGATTTCTATGAAAATAAGCGATATTTAAGGGGAAAAACAGGGATTTATCAGAAAATAAGCGATATTTCAGGGGAAAAACAGGGATTTCTATGAAAATAAGCGATATTTCAGGGGAAAAACAGGGATTTCTATGAAAATAAGCGATATTTAAGGGGAAAAACCAGGATTTCAATGGAAATTAGTGGTATTTAAGGGGAAAACACGGGTTAGGGTTAGGGATAGGTTTGGGGTTAGGGTAGGTTTAGGGTTAGGGTTAGGGTTAGGGTTAGGGTTAGGGTTAGGATTAGGGTTAGGGTAGGTTTAGGGTTAGGGTTAGGGTTAGGGTTAGGGTTAGGGTTAGGGTTAGGGTTAGGGTTAGGGTTAGGGTTAGGGTTAGGTTAGGGTTAGGTTTAGGGAATATAAGCTATTAGGGTTAGGGTTAGGGTTAGGGTTAGGGTTAGATTTAGGGTTAGGGTTACGGTTAGATTTAGGGTTAGGGTTAGGGTTACGGTTAGGGTTAGGGTTAGGGTTAGGGTTAGGGTTAAGGGTTAGGGTTAGGGTTAGGGTTAGGGTTAGGGAATATAAGCGATATTTTAGGGGTCAAACATGGATTTCAGGGAAAATAAGAGAAATTATAGTGGAAAAACAGGGATTTCTATGAAAATAAGCGATATTTCAGGGGAAAAACAGGGATTTCTATGAAAATAAGCGATATTTAAGGGGAAAAACAGGGATTTCTGCGAAAATGAGCGATATTTACGGGGAAAAACAAGGATTTCTGGGAAATTATGTGATATTTCAGGGGAAAAACAGGGATATCTATGAAAATAAGCGATATTTAAGGGGAAAAGCAGGGATTTCTGTGAAAATAAGCGATATTTAAGTGGAAAAACAGGGATTTCTATGAAAATAAACGATATTTCAGGGGAAAAACAGGGATTTCCAAGAATATCAGCGATATTTAAGGGAGAAACGGATTTCTATGAATATAAGCGATAATTAAGCGGAAAAACAGGGATTTCTACGAAAATCAGCGATATTTCAGGGGAAAAACAGGGATTTCTGTGAAAACGAAAGATATTTCAGGTGAAAAACAGGGATTTCTATGAAAATAAGCGATATTTCAGGGGAAAAACAGGGATTTCTATGAAAATAAGCGATATTTCAGGGGAAAAACAGGGATTTCTATGAAAATAAGCGATATTTCAGGGGAAAAACAGGGATTTCTTAGACAATAAGCGATATTTCAGGGGAAAAACAGGGATTTCTATGAAAATAAGCGATATTTAAGGGGAAAAACAGGGATTTCTATGAAAATAAACGATATTTAATGGGAAAAACAGGGATTTCCATGAATATCAGCGATATTTGATGGGAGAAACGCATTTCTGTGAAAACGAGCGATATTTCAGGGGAAAAACAGGGATTTCTATGAAAATAAGCGATATTTAAGGGGAAAAACAGGGATTTCTATGAAAATAAGCGATATTTAAGGGGAAAAACAGGGATTTCTATGAAAATAAGCAATATTTAAGGGGAAAAACGGGGATTTCTCAGAAAATAAGCGATATTTCAGGGGAAAAACAGGGATTTCTATGAAAATAAGTGATATTTCAGGGGATGAACAGGGATTTCTATGAAAATAAGTGATATTTCAGGGGAAAAACAGGGATGTCTATGAAAATAAGCAATATTTCAGGGGAAAAACAGGGATTTCTATGAAAATAAGCGATATTTCAGGGGAAAAACAGGGATTTCCATGAAAATAAGCGATATTTCAGTGGAAAAACAGGGATTTCTATGAAAATAAGCGATATTTCAGTGGAAAAACAGGGATTTCTATGAAAATAAGCGATATTAAAGGGGAAAAACAGGGATTTCTATGAAAATAAGCGATATTTAAGGGGAAAAACAGGGATTTCTATGAAAATAAGCGATATTTAAGGGGAAAAACAGGGATTTCTCAGAAAATGAGCGATATTTAAGGGGAAAAACAGGGATTTCTATGAAAATAAGCGATATTTAAGGGGAAAAACAGGGATTTCTCAGAAAATGAGCGATATTTAAGGGGAAAAAAGAGGGATTTCTATGAAAATAAGCGATATGTAAGGGGAAAAACAGGGATTTCTATGAAAATCAGCGATATTTCAGGGGAAAAACAGGGATTTCTCAGAAAATAAGCGATATTTAAGGGGAAAAACAGGGATTTCTATGAGAATAAGCGATACTTTAGGGGAAAAACAGGGATTTCTATGAAAATAAGCGATATTTCAGGGGAAAAACAGGGATTTCTATGAAAATAAGCGAAAGTAAAGTGGATTAACAGGGATTTCTATGAAAATAAGCGATATTTAAGGGGAAAAACAGGGATTTCTATGAAAATAAGCGATATTTCAGGGGAAAAACAGGGATTTCTATGAAAATCAGGGATATTTCAGGGGAAAAACAGGGATTTCTCAGAAAATACGCAATATTTAAGGGGAAAAACAGGGATTTCGATGAAAATAAGGGATATGTAAGGGGAAAAACAGGGATTTCTCAGAAAATAAGCGATATTTAAGTGGAAAAACAGGGATTTCTATGAAAATAAGCGAGATTTAAGGGGAGAAACAGGGATTTCTCAGACAATAAGCGATATTTCAGGGGAAAAACAGGGATTTCTATGAAAATAAGCGATATTTAAGGGGAAAAACAGGGATTTCTATGAAAATCAGCGATATTTAAGGGGAAAAACAGGGATTTCTGGGAAAATAAGCGATATTTCAGGGGAAAAACAGGGATTTCTATGAAAATAAACGATATTTCAGGGGAAAAACAGGGATTTCCAAGAATATCAGCGATATTTAAGGGAGAAACGGATTTCTATGAATATAAGCGATAATTAAGGGGAAAAACAGGGATTTCTGTGAAAATCAGCGATATTTCAGGGGAAAAACAGGGATTTCTGTGAAAACGAAAGATATTTCAGGTGAAAAACAGGGATTTCTATGAAAATCAGCGATATTTCAGGGGAAAAACAGGGATTTCTATGAAAATAAGCGATATTTCAGGGGAAAAACAGGGATTTCTATGAAAATAAGCGATATTTCAGGGGAAAAACAGGGATTTCTATGAAAATAAGCGATATTTAAGGGGAAAAACAGGGATTTCTATGAAAATAAGCGATATTTAAGGGGAAAAACAGGGATTTCTATGAAAATAAACGATATTTAATGGGAAAAACAGGGATTTCCATGAATATCAGCGATATTTGATGGGAGAAACGAATTTCTGTGAAAATAAGCGATATTTAAGGGGAAAAACAGGGATTTCTATGAAAATAAGCGATATTTAAGGGGAAAAACAGGGATTTCTATGAAAATAAGCGATATTTAAGGGGAAAAACAGGGATTTCTATGAAAATAAGCGATATTTCAGGGGAAAAACGGGGATTTCTCAGAAAATAAGCGATATTTCAGGGGAAAAACAGGGATTTCTCAGAAAATAAGCGATATTTAAGGGGAAAAACAGGGATTTCTATGAAAATAAGCGATATTTAAGGGGAAAAACAGGGATATCTATGAAAATAAGCGAAATTAAGGTGGAAAAACAGGGATTTCTGTGAAAATAAGCGATATTTCAGGGGAAAAACAGGGATTTCCATGAAAATAAGCGATATTTAAGGGGAAAAACAGGGATTTCTATGAAAATAAGCGATATTTCAGTGGAAAAACAGGGATTTCTATGAAAATAAGCGATATTAAAGGGGAAAAACAGGGATTTCTATGAAAATAAGCGATATTTCAGGGGAAAAACAGGGATTTCTATGAAAATAAGCGATATTTAAGGGGAAAAACAGGGATTTCTCAGAAAATGAGCGATATTTAAGGGGAAAAACAGGGATTTCTATGAAAATAAGCGATATTTAAGGGGAAAAACAGGGATTTCTCAGAAAATGAGCGATATTTAAGGGGAAAAAAGAGGGATTTCTATGAAAATAAGCGATATTTCAGGGGAAAAACAGGGATTTCTATGAAAATAAGCGATATTTCAGGGGAAAAACAGGGATTTCTATGAAAATCAGCGATATTTCAGGGGAAAAACAGGGATTTCTCAGAAAATAAGCGATATTTAAGGGGAAAAACAGGGATTTCTATGAGAATAAGCGATATTTAAGGGGAAAAACAGGGATTTCTATGAAAATAAGCGATATTTCAGGGGAAAAACAGGGATTTCTATGAAAATAAGCGAAAGTAAAGTGGATTAACAGGGATTTCTATGAAAATAAGCGGTATTTAAGGGGAAAAACAGGGATTTCTATGAAAATAAGCGATATTTCAGGGGAAAAACAGGGATTTCTATGAAAATAAGGGATATTTCAGGGGAAAAACAGGGATTTCTCAGAAAATACGCAATATTTTAGGGGAAAATCAGGGATTTCGATGAAAATAAGCGATATGTAAGGGGAAAAACAGGGATTTCTCAGAAAATAAGCGATATTTAAGTGGAAAAACAGGGATTTCTATGAAAATAAGCGATATTTAAGGGGAGAAACAGGGATTTCTCAGACAATAAGCGATATTTCAGGGGAAAAACAGGGATTTCTATGAAAATCAGCGATATTTAAGGGGAAAAACAGGGATTTCTATGAAAATCAGCGATATTTAAGGGGAAAAACAGGGATTTCTGGGAAAATAAGTGATTTTTTCGGGGAATAACAGGGATTTATATGAAAATTAGAGATATTTAAGAGTAAAAACAGGGATTTCTATGAAAATAAGCGATATTTACGGGGAAAAACAAGGATTTCTGGGAAATTATGCGATATTTCAGGGGAAAAACAGGGATTTCTATGAAAATAAGCGATATTTAAGGGGAAAAGCAGGGATTTCTATGAAAATAAGCGATATTCAATGGGAAAAACAGGGATTTCCATGAAAATAAGCGATATTAAAGGGGAAAAACAGGGATTTCTATGAAAATAAACTATATTTCAGGGGAAAAACAGGGATTTCCAAGAATATCAGCGATATTTAAGGGAGAAACGGATTTCTATGAATATAACCGATAATTAAGGGGAAAAACAGGGATTTCTGTGAAAATCAGCGATATTTCAGGGGAAAAACAGGGATTTCTGTGAAAACGAGCGATATTTCAGGGGAAAAACAGGGATTTCTATGAAAATAAGCGATATTTCAGGGGAAAAACAGGGATTTCTCAGACAATAAGCGATATTTCAGGGGAAAAACAGGGATTTCTATGAAAATAAGCGATATTTAAGGGGAAAAAAAGGGATTTCTATGAAAATAAGCGATATTTAAGGGGAAAAACAGGGATTTCTATGAAAATAAGCGATATTTAAGGGGAAAAACAGGGATTTCTATGAAAATAAGCGATATTTAATGGGAAAAACAGGGATTTCCATGAATATCAGCGATATTTGATGGGAGAAACGCATTTCTGTGAAAACGAGCGATATTTCAGGGGAAAAACAGGGATTTCTATGAAAATAAGCGATATTTAAGGGGAAAAACAGGGATTTCTCAGACAATAAGCGAAAGTAAAGTGGATTAACAGGGATTTCTATGAAAATAAGCGATATTTAAGGGGAAAAACAGGGATTTCTATGAAAATAAGCGATATTTAAGGGGAAAAACAGGGATTTCCATGAAAATAAGGGATATTTCAGGGGAAAAACAGGGATTTCTCAGAAAATACGCAATATTTTAGGGGAAAATCAGGGATTTCGATGAAAATAAGCGATATGTAAGGGGAAAAACAGGGATTTCTCAGAAAATAAGCGATATTTAAGTGGAAAAACAGGGATTTCTATGAAAATAAGCAATATTTAAGGGGAAAAACAGGGATTTCTATGAAAATAAGCGATATTTCAGGGGAAAAACAGGGATTTCTATGAAAATAAGCGATATTTAAGGGGAAAAACAGGGATTTCTATGAAAATCAGCGATATTTAAGGGGAAAAACAGGGATTTCTGGGAAAATAAGTGATTTTTTCGGGGAATAACAGGGATTTATATGAAAATTAGAGATATTTAAGAGTAAAAACAGGGATTTCTATGAAAATAAGCGATATTTACGGGGAAAAACAGGGATTTCTGGGAAATTATGCGATATTTCAGGGGAAAAACAGGGATTTCTATGAAAATAAGCGATATTTAAGGGGAAAAGCAGGGATTTCTATGAAAATAAGCGATATTCAATGGGAAAAACAGGGATTTCCATGAAAATAAGCGATATTAAAGGGGAAAAACAGGGATTTCTATGAAAATAAACTATATTTCAGGGGAAAAACAGGGATTTCCAAGAATATCAGCGATATTTAAGGGAGAAACGGATTTCTATGAATATAACCGATAATTAAGGGGAAAAACAGGGATTTCTGTGAAAATCAGCGATATTTCAGGGGAAAAACAGGCATTTCTGTGAAAACGAGCGATATTTCAGGGGAAAAACAGGGATTTCTATGAAAATAAGCGATATTTCAGGGGAAAAACAGGGATTTCTATGAAAATAAGCGATATTTAAGGGGAAAAACAGGGATTTCTATGAAAATAAGCGATATTTAAGGGGAAAAACAGGGATTTCTATGAAAATAAGCGATATTTCAGGGGAAAAACAGGGATTTCTATGAAAATCAGCGATATTTAATGGGAAAAACAGGGATTTCCATGAATATCAGCGATATTTGATGGGAGAAACGCATTTCTGTGAAAACGAGCGATATTTCAGGGGAAAAACAGGGATTTCTATGAAAATAAGCGATATTTAAGGGGAAAAACAGGGATTTCCATGAAAATAAGCGATATTTAAGGGGAAAAACAGGGATTTCTATGAAAATAAGCGATATTTCAGGGGAAAAACAGGGATTTCTATGAAAATAAGTGATATTTCAGGGGATGAACAGGGATTTCTATGAAAATAAGTGATATTTCAGGGGAAAAACAGGGATGTCTATGAAAATAAGCAATATTTCAGGGGAAAAACAGGGATTTCTATGAAAATAAGCGATATTTCAGGGGAAAAACAGGGATTTCCATGAAAATAAGCGATATTTCAGTGGAAAAACAGGGATTTCTATGAAAATAAGCGATATTTCAGTGGAAAAACAGGGATTTCTATGAAAATAAGCGATATTTCAGGGGAAAAACAGGGATTTCTATGAAAATAAGCGATATTTCAGGGGAAAAACAGGGATTTCTATGAAAATAAGCGATATTTCAGGGGAAAAACAGGGATTTCTATGAAAATCAGCGATATTTAAGGGGAAAAACAGGGATTTCTATGAAAATAAGCGATATTTAAGGGGAAAAACAGGGATTTCTCAGAAAATGAGCGATATTTAAGGGGAAAAAAGAGGGATTTCTATGAAAATAAGCGATATGTAAGGGGAAAAACAGGGATTTCTATGAAAATAAGCGATATTTCAGGGGAAAAACAGGGATTTCTATGAAAATCAGCGATATTTCAGGGGAAAAACAGGGATTTCTCAGAAAATAAGCGATATTTAAGGGGAAAAACAGGGATTTCTATGAGAATAAGCGATATACAAGGGGAAAAAAAGGGATTTCTATGAAAATAAGCGATATTTCAGGGGAAAAACAGGGATTTCTATGAAAATAAGCGAAAGTAAAGTGGATTAACAGGGATTTCTATGAAAATAAGCGATATTTAAGGGGAAAAACAGGGATTTCTATGAAAATAAGCGATATTTCAGGGGAAAAACAGGGATTTCTATGAAAATAAGGGATATTTCAGGGGAAAAACAGGGATTTCTATGAAAATTAGAGATATTTAAGAGTAAAAACAGGGATTTCTATGAAAATAAGCGATATTTACGGGGAAAAACAAGGATTTCTGGGAAATTATGCGATATTTCAGGGGAAAAACGGGGATATCTATGAAAATAAGCGATATTTAAGGGGAAAAACAGGGATTTCTATGAAAATAAGCGATATTTAAGGGGAAAAACAGGGATTTCTCAGAAAATAAGCGATATTTCAGGGGAAAAACAGGGATTTCCATGAAAATAAGCGATATTAAAGGGGAAAAACAGGGATTTCTATGAAAATAAGCGATATTTAAGGGGAAAAACTGGGATTTCCAAGAATATCAGTGATATTTAAGGGAGAAACGGATTTCTATGAATATAAGCGATATTTCAGGAGAAAAACAGGGATTTCTGTGAAAATCAGCGATATTTCAGGGGAAAAACAGGGATTTCTGTGAAAACGAGCGATATTTCAGGGGAAAAACAGGGATTTCTATGAAAATCAGCGATATTTAAGGGGAAAAACAGGGATTTCTCAGACAATAAGCGATATTTCAGGGGAAAAACAGGGATTTCTTAGAAAATAAGCGGTATTTAAGGGGAAAAACAGGGATTTCTATGAAAATAAGCGATATTTCAGGGGAAAAACAGGGATTTCTCAGACAATAAGCGATATTTCAGGGGAAAAACAGGGATTTCTATGAAAATAAGCGATATTTCAGGGGAAAAACAGGGATTTCTCAGAAAATAAGCGATATTTAAGGGGAAAATCAGGGATTTCTAGGAAAATAAGCGATATTTAAGGGGAAAAACAGGGATTTCCATGAATATCAGCGATATTTGATGGGAGAAACGCATTTCTGTGAAAATAAGCGATATTTAAGGGGAAAAACAGGGATTTCTATGAAAATAAGCGATATGTAAGGGGAAAAACAGGGATTTCTCAGAAAATAAGCGATACTTCAGGGGAAAAACAGGGATTTCTATGAAAATAAGCGATATTTCAGGGGAAAAACAGGGATTTCTCAGAAAATAAGCGATATTTCAGGGGAAAAACAGGGATTTCTATGAAAATAAGTGATATTTCAGGGGAAGAACAGGGATTTCTGTGAAAATAAGTGATATTTCAGGGGAAAAACAGGGATGTCTACGAAAATAAGCGATATTTCAGGGGAACAACAGGGATTTCTATGAAAATAAGCGATATTTCAGGGGAAAAACAGGGATTTCCATGAAAATAAGCGATATTTCAGTGGAAAAACAGGGATTTCTATGAAAATAAGCGATATTTCAGGGGAAAAACAGGGATTTCTATGAAAATAAGCGATATTTCAGGGGAAAAACAGGGATTTCTATGAAAATAAGCAATATTTAAGGGGAAAAACAGGGATTTCTATGAAAATAAGCGATATTTCAGGGGAAAAACAGGGATTTCTCAGAAAATAAGCGATATTTAAGGGGAAAAACAGGGATTTCTATGAAAATAAACTATATTTCAGGGGAAAAACAGGGATTTCCAAGAATATCAGCGATATTTAAGGGAGTAACGGATTTCTATGAAAATAAGCGATATTTAAGGGGAAAAACAGGGATTTCTGTGAAAATAAGCGATATTTCAGGGGAAAAACAGGGATTTCTGTGAAAATAAGCGATATTTCAGGGGAAAAACAGGGATTTCTATGAAAACGAGCGATATTTCAGGGGAAAAACAGGGATTTCTCAGACAATAAGCGATATTTCAGGGGAAAAACAGGGATTTCTATGAAAATGAGCGATATTTAAGGGGAAAAACAGGGATTTCTGTGAAAATCAGCGATATTTCAGGGGAAAAACAAGGATTTCTGTGAAAATAAGCGATGTTAAAGGGGAAAAACAGGGATTTCTAAGAAAATAAGCGATATTTCAGGGGAAAAACGGATTTCTATGAAAATCAGCGATATTTAAGGGGAAAAACAGGGATTTCTATGAAAATAAGCGATATTTAAGGGCAAAAACAGGGATTTCTATGAAAATAAGCGATATTTAAGGGGAAAAAAGAGGGATTTCTATGAAAATAAGCGATATTTAAGGGGAAAAACAGGGATTTCTATGAAAATAAGCGATATTTCAGGGGAAAAACAGGGATTTATCAGAAAATAAGCGATATTTCAGGGGAAAAACAGGGATTTCTCAGACAATAAGCGATATTTAAGGGGAAAAACAGGGATTTCCATGAAAATAAGCGATATTAAAGGGGAAAAACAGGGATTTCTATGAAAATAAGCGATATTTAAGGGGAAAAGCAGGGATTTCTATGAAAATAAGCGATATTTAAGGGGAAAAACAGGGATTTCCATGAAAATAAGCGATATTAAAGGGGAAGAACAGGGATTTCTATGAAAATAAACGATATTTCAGGGGAAAAACAGGGATTTCTATGAAAATGAGCGATATTTCAGGGGAAAAAAGAGGGATTTCTATGAATATCAGCGATATTTGATGGGAGAAACAGGGATTTCTATGAAAATAAGCGATATTTCAGGGGAAAAACAGGGATTTCTATGAAAATAAGCGATATTTCAGGGGAAAAACAGGGATTTCTATGAAAATAAGCGATATTTCAGGGGAAAAACAGGGATTTCTATGAAAATAAGCGATATTTCAGGGGAAAAACAGGGATTTCTATGAAAATAAGCGATATTTCAGGGGAAAACACGGGTTAGGGTTAGGGATAGGTTTGGGGTTAGGGTAGGTTTAGGGTTAGGGTTAGGGTTAGGGTTAGGGTTATGGTTAAGGTAGGGTTGGGGTTAGGGTTAGGGTTAGGATTATGGTTAGGGTAGGTTTAGGGTTAGGGTTAGGGTTAGGGTTAGGGTTAGGGTTAGGGTTAGGGTTAGGGTTAGGGTTAGGGTTAGGGTTAGGGTTAGGTTAGGGTTAGGTTTAGGGAATATAAGCTATTAGGGTTAGGGTTAGGGTTAGGGTTAGGGTGAGGGTTAGGGTTAGGGTAGGGTTAGGGTTAGGGTTGGGGTTTGGGTTAGGGTTAGGGTAGGGTTAGGGTTAGGGTTAGGGTTAGGGTTAGGGTTAGGGTTAGGGTAGAGTTAGGGTTAGGGTTAGGGTTAGGGTTAGGGTTAGGGTTAGGGTTAGGGTTAGGGTTAAGGTTAGGGTTAGGGTTAGGGTTAGGGTTAGGGTTAGGGTTAGGGTTAGGGTTAGGGTTAGGGTTAGGGTTAGGGTTAGGGTTAGATTTAGGGTTAGGGTTAGGGTTAGGGTGAGGGTTAGGGTTAGGGTTAGGGTTAGGGTTAGGGTTAGGGTTAAGGTCAGGGTTAGGGTTAGGGTTAGGGTTAGGGTTAGGGTTAGGGTTAGATTTAGGGTTAGGGTTAGGGTTAGGGTTAGGGTTAGGGTTAGGGTTAAGGGTTAGGGTTAGGGTTAAGGGTTAGGGTTAGGGTTAGGGTTAGGGTTAGGGTTAGGGAATATAAGCGATATTTTAGGGGTCAAACAGGGATTTCAGGGAAAATAAGAGGAATTTTAGTGGAAAAATGGGGATTTCTATGAAAATAACCGATATTTATGGGGAAAAACAGGGATTTCTATGAAAATAAGCGATATTTAAGGGGAAAAACAGGGATTTCTATGAAAATAAGCGATATTTAAGGGGAAAAACAGGGATTTCTATGAAAATAAGCGATATTTAATGGGAAAAACAGGGATTTCCATGAATATCAGCGATATTTGATGGGAGAAACGCATTTCTGTGAAAACGAGCGATATTTCAGGGGAAAAACAGGGATTTCTATGAAAATAAGCGATATTTAAGGGGAAAAACAGGGATTTCTCAGACAATAAGCGAAAGTAAAGTGGATTAACAGGGATTTCTATGAAAATAAGCGATATTTAAGGGGAAAAACAGGGATTTCTATGAAAATAAGCGATATTTAAGGGGAAAAACAGGGATTTCCATGAAAATAAGGGATATTTCAGGGGAAAAACAGGGATTTCTCAGAAAATACGCAATATTTTAGGGGAAAATCAGGGATTTCGATGAAAATAAGCGATATGTAAGGGGAAAAACAGGGATTTCTCAGAAAATAAGCGATATTTAAGTGGAAAAACAGGGATTTCTATGAAAATAAGCAATATTTAAGGGGAAAAACAGGGATTTCTATGAAAATAAGCGATATTTCAGGGGAAAAACAGGGATTTCTATGAAAATAAGCGATATTTAAGGGGAAAAACAGGGATTTCTATGAAAATCAGCGATATTTAAGGGGAAAAACAGGGATTTCTGGGAAAATAAGTGATTTTTTCGGGGAATAACAGGGATTTATATGAAAATTAGAGATATTTAAGAGTAAAAACAGGGATTTCTATGAAAATAAGCGATATTTACGGGGAAAAACAGGGATTTCTGGGAAATTATGCGATATTTCAGGGGAAAAACAGGGATTTCTATGAAAATAAGCGATATTTAAGGGGAAAAGCAGGGATTTCTATGAAAATAAGCGATATTCAATGGGAAAAACAGGGATTTCCATGAAAATAAGCGATATTAAAGGGGAAAAACAGGGATTTCTATGAAAATAAACTATATTTCAGGGGAAAAACAGGGATTTCCAAGAATATCAGCGATATTTAAGGGAGAAACGGATTTCTATGAATATAACCGATAATTAAGGGGAAAAACAGGGATTTCTGTGAAAATCAGCGATATTTCAGGGGAAAAACAGGCATTTCTGTGAAAACGAGCGATATTTCAGGGGAAAAACAGGGATTTCTATGAAAATAAGCGATATTTCAGGGGAAAAACAGGGATTTCTATGAAAATAAGCGATATTTAAGGGGAAAAACAGGGATTTCTATGAAAATAAGCGATATTTAAGGGGAAAAACAGGGATTTCTATGAAAATAAGCGATATTTCAGGGGAAAAACAGGGATTTCTATGAAAATCAGCGATATTTAATGGGAAAAACAGGGATTTCCATGAATATCAGCGATATTTGATGGGAGAAACGCATTTCTGTGAAAACGAGCGATATTTCAGGGGAAAAACAGGGATTTCTATGAAAATAAGCGATATTTAAGGGGAAAAACAGGGATTTCCATGAAAATAAGCGATATTTAAGGGGAAAAACAGGGATTTCTATGAAAATAAGCGATATTTCAGGGGAAAAACAGGGATTTCTATGAAAATAAGTGATATTTCAGGGGATGAACAGGGATTTCTATGAAAATAAGTGATATTTCAGGGGAAAAACAGGGATGTCTATGAAAATAAGCAATATTTCAGGGGAAAAACAGGGATTTCTATGAAAATAAGCGATATTTCAGGGGAAAAACAGGGATTTCCATGAAAATAAGCGATATTTCAGTGGAAAAACAGGGATTTCTATGAAAATAAGCGATATTTCAGTGGAAAAACAGGGATTTCTATGAAAATAAGCGATATTTCAGGGGAAAAACAGGGATTTCTATGAAAATAAGCGATATTTCAGGGGAAAAACAGGGATTTCTATGAAAATAAGCGATATTTCAGGGGAAAAACAGGGATTTCTATGAAAATCAGCGATATTTAAGGGGAAAAACAGGGATTTCTATGAAAATAAGCGATATTTAAGGGGAAAAACAGGGATTTCTCAGAAAATGAGCGATATTTAAGGGGAAAAAAGAGGGATTTCTATGAAAATAAGCGATATGTAAGGGGAAAAACAGGGATTTCTATGAAAATAAGCGATATTTCAGGGGAAAAACAGGGATTTCTATGAAAATCAGCGATATTTCAGGGGAAAAACAGGGATTTCTCAGAAAATAAGCGATATTTAAGGGGAAAAACAGGGATTTCTATGAGAATAAGCGATATACAAGGGGAAAAAAAGGGATTTCTATGAAAATAAGCGATATTTCAGGGGAAAAACAGGGATTTCTATGAAAATAAGCGAAAGTAAAGTGGATTAACAGGGATTTCTATGAAAATAAGCGATATTTAAGGGGAAAAACAGGGATTTCTATGAAAATAAGCGATATTTCAGGGGAAAAACAGGGATTTCTATGAAAATAAGGGATATTTCAGGGGAAAAACAGGGATTTCTATGAAAATTAGAGATATTTAAGAGTAAAAACAGGGATTTCTATGAAAATAAGCGATATTTACGGGGAAAAACAAGGATTTCTGGGAAATTATGCGATATTTCAGGGGAAAAACGGGGATATCTATGAAAATAAGCGATATTTAAGGGGAAAAACAGGGATTTCTATGAAAATAAGCGATATTTAAGGGGAAAAACAGGGATTTCTCAGAAAATAAGCGATATTTCAGGGGAAAAACAGGGATTTCCATGAAAATAAGCGATATTAAAGGGGAAAAACAGGGATTTCTATGAAAATAAGCGATATTTAAGGGGAAAAACTGGGATTTCCAAGAATATCAGTGATATTTAAGGGAGAAACGGATTTCTATGAATATAAGCGATATTTCAGGAGAAAAACAGGGATTTCTGTGAAAATCAGCGATATTTCAGGGGAAAAACAGGGATTTCTGTGAAAACGAGCGATATTTCAGGGGAAAAACAGGGATTTCTATGAAAATCAGCGATATTTAAGGGGAAAAACAGGGATTTCTCAGACAATAAGCGATATTTCAGGGGAAAAACAGGGATTTCTTAGAAAATAAGCGGTATTTAAGGGGAAAAACAGGGATTTCTATGAAAATAAGCGATATTTCAGGGGAAAAACAGGGATTTCTCAGACAATAAGCGATATTTCAGGGGAAAAACAGGGATTTCTATGAAAATAAGCGATATTTCAGGGGAAAAACAGGGATTTCTCAGAAAATAAGCGATATTTAAGGGGAAAATCAGGGATTTCTAGGAAAATAAGCGATATTTAAGGGGAAAAACAGGGATTTCCATGAATATCAGCGATATTTGATGGGAGAAACGCATTTCTGTGAAAATAAGCGATATTTAAGGGGAAAAACAGGGATTTCTATGAAAATAAGCGATATGTAAGGGGAAAAACAGGGATTTCTCAGAAAATAAGCGATACTTCAGGGGAAAAACAGGGATTTCTATGAAAATAAGCGATATTTCAGGGGAAAAACAGGGATTTCTCAGAAAATAAGCGATATTTCAGGGGAAAAACAGGGATTTCTATGAAAATAAGTGATATTTCAGGGGAAGAACAGGGATTTCTGTGAAAATAAGTGATATTTCAGGGGAAAAACAGGGATGTCTACGAAAATAAGCGATATTTCAGGGGAACAACAGGGATTTCTATGAAAATAAGCGATATTTCAGGGGAAAAACAGGGATTTCCATGAAAATAAGCGATATTTCAGTGGAAAAACAGGGATTTCTATGAAAATAAGCGATATTTCAGGGGAAAAACAGGGATTTCTATGAAAATAAGCGATATTTCAGGGGAAAAACAGGGATTTCTATGAAAATAAGCAATATTTAAGGGGAAAAACAGGGATTTCTATGAAAATAAGCGATATTTCAGGGGAAAAACAGGGATTTCTCAGAAAATAAGCGATATTTAAGGGGAAAAACAGGGATTTCTATGAAAATAAACTATATTTCAGGGGAAAAACAGGGATTTCCAAGAATATCAGCGATATTTAAGGGAGTAACGGATTTCTATGAAAATAAGCGATATTTAAGGGGAAAAACAGGGATTTCTGTGAAAATAAGCGATATTTCAGGGGAAAAACAGGGATTTCTGTGAAAATAAGCGATATTTCAGGGGAAAAACAGGGATTTCTATGAAAACGAGCGATATTTCAGGGGAAAAACAGGGATTTCTCAGACAATAAGCGATATTTCAGGGGAAAAACAGGGATTTCTATGAAAATGAGCGATATTTAAGGGGAAAAACAGGGATTTCTGTGAAAATCAGCGATATTTCAGGGGAAAAACAAGGATTTCTGTGAAAATAAGCGATGTTAAAGGGGAAAAACAGGGATTTCTAAGAAAATAAGCGATATTTCAGGGGAAAAACGGATTTCTATGAAAATCAGCGATATTTAAGGGGAAAAACAGGGATTTCTATGAAAATAAGCGATATTTAAGGGCAAAAACAGGGATTTCTATGAAAATAAGCGATATTTAAGGGGAAAAAAGAGGGATTTCTATGAAAATAAGCGATATTTAAGGGGAAAAACAGGGATTTCTATGAAAATAAGCGATATTTCAGGGGAAAAACAGGGATTTATCAGAAAATAAGCGATATTTCAGGGGAAAAACAGGGATTTCTCAGACAATAAGCGATATTTAAGGGGAAAAACAGGGATTTCCATGAAAATAAGCGATATTAAAGGGGAAAAACAGGGATTTCTATGAAAATAAGCGATATTTAAGGGGAAAAGCAGGGATTTCTATGAAAATAAGCGATATTTAAGGGGAAAAACAGGGATTTCCATGAAAATAAGCGATATTAAAGGGGAAGAACAGGGATTTCTATGAAAATAAACGATATTTCAGGGGAAAAACAGGGATTTCTATGAAAATGAGCGATATTTCAGGGGAAAAAAGAGGGATTTCTATGAATATCAGCGATATTTGATGGGAGAAACAGGGATTTCTATGAAAATAAGCGATATTTCAGGGGAAAAACAGGGATTTCTATGAAAATAAGCGATATTTCAGGGGAAAAACAGGGATTTCTATGAAAATAAGCGATATTTCAGGGGAAAAACAGGGATTTCTATGAAAATAAGCGATATTTCAGGGGAAAAACAGGGATTTCTATGAAAATAAGCGATATTTCAGGGGAAAACACGGGTTAGGGTTAGGGATAGGTTTGGGGTTAGGGTAGGTTTAGGGTTAGGGTTAGGGTTAGGGTTAGGGTTATGGTTAAGGTAGGGTTGGGGTTA
Organism: Tetrao urogallus; assembly: GCF_951394365.1. Taxonomy (NCBI): domain Eukaryota; kingdom Metazoa; phylum Chordata; class Aves; order Galliformes; family Phasianidae; genus Tetrao; species Tetrao urogallus. The sequence continues at coordinate 50,660 of NW_027638894.1, read as the reverse complement.
GGGTTAGGGTTAGGATTATGGTTAGGGTAGGTTTAGGGTTAGGGTTAGGGTTAGGGTTAGGGTTAGGGTTAGGGTTAGGGTTAGGGTTAGGGTTAGGGTTAGGGTTAGGGTTAGGTTAGGGTTAGGTTTAGGGAATATAAGCTATTAGGGTTAGGGTTAGGGTTAGGGTTAGGGTGAGGGTTAGGGTTAGGGTAGGGTTAGGGTTAGGGTTGGGGTTTGGGTTAGGGTTAGGGTAGGGTTAGGGTTAGGGTTAGGGTTAGGGTTAGGGTTAGGGTTAGGGTAGAGTTAGGGTTAGGGTTAGGGTTAGGGTTAGGGTTAGGGTTAGGGTTAGGGTTAGGGTTAAGGTTAGGGTTAGGGTTAGGGTTAGGGTTAGGGTTAGGGTTAGGGTTAGGGTTAGGGTTAGGGTTAGGGTTAGGGTTAGGGTTAGATTTAGGGTTAGGGTTAGGGTTAGGGTGAGGGTTAGGGTTAGGGTTAGGGTTAGGGTTAGGGTTAGGGTTAAGGTCAGGGTTAGGGTTAGGGTTAGGGTTAGGGTTAGGGTTAGGGTTAGATTTAGGGTTAGGGTTAGGGTTAGGGTTAGGGTTAGGGTTAGGGTTAAGGGTTAGGGTTAGGGTTAAGGGTTAGGGTTAGGGTTAGGGTTAGGGTTAGGGTTAGGGTTAGGGAATATAAGCGATATTTTAGGGGTCAAACAGGGATTTCAGGGAAAATAAGAGGAATTTTAGTGGAAAAATGGGGATTTCTATGAAAATAACCGATATTTAAGGGGAAAAACAGGGATTTCTATGAAAATAAGCGATATTTATGGGGAAAAACAGTGATTTCTATGAAAATAAGCGATATTTAAGGAGAAAAACAGGGATTTCTATGAAAATAAGCAATATTTCAGGGGAAAAACAGGGATTTCTATGAAAATCAGCGATATTTCAGGGGAAAAACAGGGATTTCTATGAAAATAAGGGATATTTAAGGGGAAAAACAGGGATTTCTCAGTAAATAAGCAATATTTAAGGGGAAAAACAGGGATTTCTCAGAAAATAAGCGATATTTAAGGGGAAAAACAGGGATTTCTGTGAAAATAAGCGATATTTAAGGGGAAAAACAGGGATTTCTCAGAAAATAAGCGATATTTCAGGGGCAAAACAAGGATTTCTATGAAAATAAGCGATATTTCAGGGGAAAAACAGGGATTTCTATGAAAATAAGCGATATTTCAGGGGAAAAACAGGGATTTCTATGAAAATAAGCGATATTTAAGGGGAAAAACAGGGATTTCTATGAAAATAAGCGATATTTAAGGGGAAAATCAGGGATTTCTATGAAAATAAGCGATATTTCAGGGGAAAAACAGGGATTTCTATGAAAATAAGCGATATTTAAGGGGAAAAACAGGGATTTCTATGGAAATCAGCGATATTTCAGGGGAAAAACAGGGATTTCTATGAAAATAAGCGATATTTCAGGGGAAAAACAGGGATTTCTATGAAAATAAGCGATATTTAAGGGGAAAAACAGGGATTTCTATTAAAATAAGCGATATTTAAGTGGAAAAACAGGGATTTCTCAGAATATAAGCGATATTTAAGGGGAAAAACAGGGATTTGTGTGAAAATAAGCGATATTTTAGGTGAAAAACAGGGATATCCATGAAAATCAGCGATATTTCAGGGGAAAAACAGGGATTTCTATGAAAATAAGCGATATTTAAGGGGAAAAACAGGGATTTCTCAGAAAATAAGCGATAGAAAAGTGGATTAACAGGGATTTCTATGAAAATAAGCGATATTTAAGGGGAAAAACAGGGATTTCTATGAAAATAAGCGATATTTCAGGAGAAAAACGGATTTCTATGAAAATAAGCGATATTTCAGGGGAAAAACAGGGATTTCTATGAAAATAAGCGATATTTCAGGGGAAAAACAGGGATTTCTATGAAAATAAGGGATAGTTTCGGTGAAAAACAGGGATTTCTATGAAAATAAGCGCTATTTCAGGGGAAAAACAGGGATTTCTATGAAAATAAGCGATATTTCAGGGGAAAAACAGGGATTTCTATGAAAATAAGCGATATTTCAGGGGAAAAACAGGGATTTCTATGAAAATAAGCGATATTTAAGGGGAAAAACAGGGATTTCTCAGAAAATCAGCGATATTTAAGGGGAAAAACAGGGATTTCTATGAAAATAAGCGATATTTAAGGGGAAAAACAGGGATATCTATGAAAATAAGCGATATTTAAGGGGAAAAACAGGGATTTCTATGAAAATAAGCGATTTTTAAGGAGAAAAACAGGGATTTCTATGAAAATAAGCGATATTTCAGGGGAAAAACACGGATGTCTATGAAAATCAGCGATATTTCAGGGGAAAAACAGGGATTTCTATGAAAATAAGCGATATTTCAGGGGAAAAACAGGGATTTCTATGAAAATAAGCAATATTTAAGGGGAAAAACAGGGATTTCTATGAAAATAAGCGATATTTAAGGGGAAAAACAGGGATTTCTCAGAAAATAAGCGATATTTAAGGGGAAAAACAGGGTTTTCTATGAAAATAAGCGATATTTCAGGGGAAAAACAGGGATTTCTATGAAAATCAGCGATATTTCAGGGGAAAAACAGGGATTTCTATGAAAATAAGCGATATTTCAGGGGAAAAACAGGGATTTCTATGAAAATCAGCGATATTTCAGGGGAAAAACAGGGATTTCTATGAAAATAAGCAATATTTCAGGGGAAAAACAGGGATTTCTATGAAAATAAGCGATATTTCAGGGGAAAAACAGGGATTTCTATGAAAATAAGCGATATTTTAGGGAAAAACAGGGATTTCTATGAAAATAAGCGATATTTAAGGGGAAAAACAGGGATTTCTATGAAAATAAGCGATATTCAATGGGAAAAACAGGGATTTCCATGAAAATAAGCGATATTAAAGGGGAAAAACAGGGATTTCTATGAAAATAAACGATATTTCAGGGGAAAAACAGGGATTTCCAAGAATATCAGCGATATTTAAGGGAGTAACGGATTTCTATGAATATAAGCGATAATTAAGGGGAAAAACAGGGATTTCTGTGAAAATCAGCGATATTTCAGGGGAAAAACAGGGATTTCTGTGAAAATAAGCGATATTAAAGGGGAAAAACAGGGATTTCTATGAAAACGAGCGATACTTCAGGGGAAAAACAGGGATTTCTATGAAAATAAGCAATATTTCAGGGGAAAAACAGGGATTTCTATGAAAATAAGCGATATTTAAGGGGAAAAACAGGGATTTCTATGAAAATAAGCGATATTTAAGGGGAAAAACAGGGATTTCTATGAAAATAAGCGATATTTAAGGGGAAAAACAGGGATTTCTATGAAAATAAGCGATATGTAAGGGGAAAAACAGGGATTTCTCAGAAAATAACCGATATTTCAGGGGAAAAACAGGGATTTCTCAGAAAATGAGCGATATTTAAGGGGAAAAACAGGGATTTCTCAGAAAATGAGCGATATTTAAGGGGAAAAACAGGGATTTCTATGAAAATAAGCGATATTTCAGAGGAAAAACAGGGATTTCTATGAAAATAAGCGATATTTCAGGGGAAAAACAGGGATTTCTATGAAAATAAGCGATATTTAAGGGGAAAAACCAGGATTTCAATGGAAATTAGTGGTATTTAAGGGGAAAACACGGGTTAGGGTTAGGGATAGGTTTGGGGTTAGGGTAGGTTTAGGGTTAGGGTTAGGGTTAGGGTTAGGGTTAGGGTTAGGGTTAGGATTAGGGTTAGGGTAGGTTTTATGGTAAGGGTTAGGGTTAGGGTTAGGGTTAGGGTTAGGGTTAGGGTTAGGGTTAGGGTTAGGGTTAGGGTTAGGGTTAGGGTTAGGGTTAGGGTTAGGGTTAGGGTTAGGGTTAGGGTTAGGTTAGGGTTAGGTTTAGGGAATATAAGCTATTAGGGTTAGGGTTAGGGTTAGGGTTAGGGTTAGGGTTAGGGTTAGGGTTAGGGTTAGGGTTAGGGTTAGGGTTAGGGTTAGGGTTAGGGTTAGGGTTAGGGTTAGGGTTAGGGTTAGGGTGAGGGTTAGGGTTAGGGTTAGGGTTAGGGTTAGGGTTAGGGTTAGATTTAGGGTTAGGGTTACGGTTAGATTTAGGGTTAGGGTTAGGGTTACGGTTAGGGTTAGGGTTAGGGTTAGGGTTAGGGTTAAGGGTTAGGGTTAGGGTTAGGGTTAGGGTTAGGGTTAGGGAATATAAGCGATATTTTAGGGGTCAAACAGGGATTTCAGGGAAAATAAGAGAAATTTTAGTGGAAAAACAGGGATTTCTATGAAAATAAGCGATATTTCAGGGGAAAAACAGGGATTTCTATGAAAATAAGCGATATTTAAGGGGAAAAACAGGAATTTCTGCGAAAATGAGCGATATTTACGGGGAAAAACAAGGATTTCTGGGAAATTATGTGATATTTCAGGGGAAAAACAGGGATATCTATGAAAATAAGCGATATTTAAGGGGAAAAGCAGGGATTTCTATGAAAATAAGCGATATTTAAGTGGAAAAACAGGGATTTCCATGAAAATAAGCGATATTAAAGGGGAAAAACAGGGATTTCTATGAAAATAAACTATATTTCAGGGGAAAAACAGGGATTTCCAAGAATATCAGCGATATTTAAGGGAGAAACGGATTTCTATGAATATAAGCGATAATTAAGGGGAAAAACAGGGATTTCTGTGAAAATCAGCGATATTTCAGGGGAAAAACAGGGATTTCTGTGAAAACGAGCGATATTTCAGGTGAAAAACAGGGATTTCTATGAAAATAAGCGATATTTAAGGGGAAAAACAGGGATTTCTCAGACAATAAGCAATATTTCAGGGGAAAAACAGGGATTTCTATGAAAATAAGCGATATTTCAGGGGAAAAACAGGGATTTCTATGAAAATAAGCGATATTTAAGGGGAAAAACAGGGATTTCTATGAAAATAAGCGATATTTAAGGGGAAAAACAGAGATTTCTATGAAAATAAGCGATATTTAATGGGAAAAACAGGGATTTCCATGAATATCAGCGATATTTGATGGGAGAAACGAATTTCTGTGAAAATAAGCGATATTTAAGGGGAAAAACAGGGATTTCTATGAAAATAAGCGATATTTAAGGGGAAAAACAGGGATTTCTATGAAAATAAGCGATATTTAAGGGGAAAAACAGGGATTTCTATGAAAATAAGCAATATTTAAGGGGAAAAACGGGGATTTCTCAGAAAATAAGCAATATTTCAGGGGAAAAACAGGGATTTCTATGAAAATAAGTGATATTTCAGGGGATGAAAAAGGGATTTCTATGAAAATAAGTGATATTTCAGGGGAAAAACAGGGATGTCTATGAAAATCAGCGATATTTCAGGGGAAAAACAGGGATTTCTATGAAAATAAGCGATATTTCAGGGGAAAAACAGGGATTTCCATGAAAATAAGCGATATTTCAGGGGAAAAACAGGGATTTCTATGAAAATAAGCGATATTTCAGGGGAAAAACAGGGATTTCTATGAAAATAAGCGATATTTCAGGGGAAAAACAGGGATTTCTCAGAAAATGAGCGATATTTCAGGGGAAAAACAGGGATTTCTATGAAAATAAGCGATATTTAAGGGGAAAAACAGGGATTTCTCAGAAAATGAGCGATATTTAAGGGGAAAAAAGAGGGATTTCTATGAAAATAAGCGATATGTAAGGGGAAAAACAGGGATTTCTATGAAAATAAGCGATATTTCAGGGGAAAAACAGGGATTTCTATGAAAATCAGCGATATTTCAGGGGAAAAACAGGGATTTCTCAGAAAATAAGCGATATTTAAGGGGAAAAACAGGGATTTCTATGAGAATAAGCGATACTTTAGGGGAAAAACAGGGATTTCTATGAAAATAAGCGATATTTCAGGGGAAAAACAGGGATTTCTATGAAAATAAGCGAAAGTAAAGTGGATTAACAGGGATTTCTATGAAAATAAGCGATATTTAAGGGGAAAAACAGGGATTTCTATGAAAATAAGCGATATTTCAGGGGAAAAACAGGGATTTCTATGAAAATAAGGGATATTTCAGGGGAAAAACAGGGATTTCTCAGAAAATACGCAATATTTTAGGGGAAAATCAGGGATTTCGATGAAAATAAGCGATATGTAAGGGGAAAAACAGGGATTTCTCAGAAAATAAGCGATATTTCAGGGGAAAAACAGGGATTTCTATGAAAATAAGCGAGATTTAAGGGGAGAAACAGGGATTTCTCAGACAATAAGCGATATTTCAGGGGAAAAACAGGGATTTCTATGAAAATAAGCGATATTTAAGGGGAAAAACAGGGATTTCTATGAAAATCAGCGATATTTAAGGGGAAAAACAGGGATTTCTGGGAAAATAAGTGATTTTTTCGGGGAATAACAGGGATTTATATGAAAATTAGAGATATTTAAGAGTAAAAACAGGGATTTCTATGAAAATAAGCGATATTTACGGGGAAAAACAAGGATTTCTGGGAAATTATGAGATATTTCAGGGGAAAAACGGGGATATCTATGAAAATAAGCGATATTTAAGGGGAAAAGCAGGGATTTCTATGAAAATAAGCGATATTTAAGTGGAAAAACAGGGATTTCCATGAAAATAAGCGATATTAATGGGGAAAAACAGGGATTTCTATGGAAATAAACTATATTTCAGGGGAAAAACAGGGATTTCCAAGAATATCAGCGATATTTAAGGGAGAAACGGATTTCTATGAATATAACCGATAATTAAGGGGAAAAACAGGGATTTCTGTGAAAATCAGCGATATTTCAGGGGAAAAACAGGGATTTCTGTGAAAACGAGCGATATTTCAGGGGAAAAACAGGGATTTCTATGAAAATAAGCGATATTTAAGGGGAAAAACAGGGATTTCTCAGACAATAAGCGATATTTCAGGGGAAAAACAGGGATTTCTATGAAAATAAGCGATATTTCAGGGGAAAAACAGGGATTTCTATGAAAATAAGCGATATTTAAGGGGAAAAACAGGGATTTCTATGAAAATAAGCGATATTTAAGGGGAAAAACAGGGATTTCTCAGACAATAAGCGATATTTAATGGGAAAAACAGGGATTTCCATGAATATCAGCGATATTTGATGGGAGAAACGCATTTCTGTGAAAACGAGCGATATTTCAGGGGAAAAACAGGGATTTCTATGAAAATAAGCGATATTTAAGGGGAAAAACAGGGATTTCTCAGACAATAAGCGATATTTCAGGGGAAAAACAGGGATTTCTATGAAAATAAGCGATATTTCAGGGGAAAAACAGGGATTTCTATGAAAATAAGTGATATTTCAGGGGATGAACAGGGATTTCTATGAAAATAAGTGATATTTCAGGGGAAAAACAGGGATGTCTATGAAAATAAGCAATATTTCAGGGGAAAAACAGGGATTTCTATGAAAATAAGCGATATTTCAGGGGAAAAACAGGGATTTCCATGAAAATAAGCGATATTTCAGTGGAAAAACAGGGATTTCTATGAAAATAAGCGATATTTCAGTGGAAAAACAGGGATTTCTATGAAAATAAGCGATATTTCAGGGGAAAAACAGGGATTTCTATGAAAATAAGCGATATTTCAGGGGAAAAACAGGGATTTCTATGAAAATAAGCGCTATTTCAGGGGAAAAACAGGGATTTCTATGAAAATAAGCGATATTTCAGGGGAAAAACAGGGATTTCTATGAAAATAAGGGATAGTTTCGGTGAAAAACAGGGATTTCTATGAAAATAAGCGCTATTTCAGGGGAAAAACAGGGATTTCTATGAAAATAAGCGATATTTAAGGGGAAAAACAGGGATATCTATGAAAATAAGCGATATTTCAGGGGAGAAACAGGGATTTCTATGAAAATAAGCGATTTTTAAGGAGAAAAACAGGGATTTCTATGAAAATAAGCGATATTTCAGGGGAAAAACACGGATGTCTATGAAAATCAGCGATATTTCAGGGGAAAAACAGGGATTTCTATGAAAATAAGCGATATTTCAGGGGAAAAACAGGGATTTCTATGAAAATAAGCAATATTTAAGGGGAAAAACAGGGATTTCTATGAAAATAAGCGATATTTAAGGGGAAAAACGGATTTCTCAGAAAATAAGCGATATTTCAGGGGAAAAACAGGGTTTTCTATGAAAATAAGCGATATTTCAGGGGAAAAACAGGGATTTCTATGAAAATCAGCGATATTTCAGGGGAAAAACAGGGATTTCTATGAAAATAAGCGATATTTCAGGGGAAAAACAGGGATTTCTATGAAAATCAGCGATATTTCAGGGGAAAAACAGGGATTTCTATGAAAATAAGCAATATTTCAGGGGAAAAACAGGGATTTCTATGAAAATAAGCGATATTTCAGGGGAAAAACAGGGATTTCTATGAAAATAAGCGATATTTAAGGGGAAAAACAGGGATTTCTCAGAAAATAAGCGATATTTAAGGGGAAAAACAGGGATTTCTATGAAAATAAGCGATATTCAATGGGAAAAACAGGGATTTCCATGAAAATAAGCGATATTAAAGGGGAAAAACAGGGATTTCTATGAAAATAAACGATATTTCAGGGGAAAAACAGGGATTTCCAAGAATATCAGCGATATTTAAGGGAGTAACGGATTTCTATGAATATAAGCGATAATTAAGGGGAAAAACAGGGATTTCTGTGAAAATCAGCGATATTTCAGGGGAAAAACAGGGATTTCTGTGAAAATAAGCGATATTAAAGGGGAAAAACAGGGATTTCTATGAAAACGAGTGATATTTCAGGGGAAAAACAGGGATGTCTATGAAAATAAGCAATATTTCAGGGGAAAAACAGGGATTTCTATGAAAATAAGCGATATTTCAGGGGAAAAACAGGGATTTCTATGAAAATAAGCGATATTTAAGGGGAAAAACAGGGATTTCTATGAAAATAAGCGATATTTAAGGGGAAAAACAGGGATTTCTATGAAAATAAGCGATATGTAAGGGGAAAAACAGGGATTTCTCAGAAAATAACCGATATTTCAGGGGAAAAACAGGGATTTCTCAGAAAATGAGCGATATTTAAGGGGAAAAACAGGGATTTCTCAGAAAATGAGCGATATTTAAGGGGAAAAACAGGGATTTCTATGAAAATAAGCGATATTTCAGAGGAAAAACAGGGATTTCTATGAAAATAAGCGATATTTCAGGGGAAAAACAGGGATTTCTATGAAAATAAGCGATATTTAAGGGGAAAAACCAGGATTTCAATGGAAATTAGTGGTATTTAAGGGGAAAACACGGGTTAGGGTTAGGGATAGGTTTGGGGTTAGGGTAGGTTTAGGGTTAGGGTTAGGGTTAGGGTTAGGGTTAGGGTTAGGGTTAGGGTTAGGATTAGGGTTAGGGTAGGTTTTATGGTAAGGGTTAGGGTTAGGGTTAGGGTTAGGGTTAGGGTTAGGGTTAGGGTTAGGGTTAGGGTTAGGGTTAGGGTTAGGGTTAGGGTTAGGTTAGGGTTAGGTTTAGGGAATATAAGCTATTAGGGTTAGGGTTAGGGTTAGGGTTAGGGTTAGGGTTAGGGTTAGGGTTAGGGTTAGGGTTAGGGTTAGGGTTAGGGTTAGGGTTAGGGTTAGGGTTAGGGTTAGGGTTAGGGTTAGGGTTAGGGTGAGGGTTAGGGTTAGGGTTAGGGTTAGGGTTAGGGTTAGATTTAGGGTTAGGGTTACGGTTAGATTTAGGGTTAGGGTTAGGGTTACGGTTAGGGTTAGGGTTAGGGTTAGGGTTAGGGTTAAGGGTTAGGGTTAGGGTTAGGGTTAGGGTTAGGGTTAGGGAATATAAGCGATATTTTAGGGGTCAAACAGGGATTTCAGGGAAAATAAGAGAAATTTTAGTGGAAAAACAGGGATTTCTATGAAAATAAGCGATATTTCAGGGGAAAAACAGGGATTTCTATGAAAATAAGCGATATTTAAGGGGAAAAACAGGAATTTCTGCGAAAATGAGCGATATTTACGGGGAAAAACAAGGATTTCTGGGAAATTATGTGATATTTCAGGGGAAAAACAGGGATATCTATGAAAATAAGCGATATTTAAGGGGAAAAGCAGGGATTTCTATGAAAATAAGCGATATTTAAGTGGAAAAACAGGGATTTCCATGAAAATAAGCGATATTAAAGGGGAAAAACAGGGATTTCTATGAAAATAAACTATATTTCAGGGGAAAAACAGGGATTTCCAAGAATATCAGCGATATTTAAGGGAGAAACGGATTTCTATGAATATAAGCGATAATTAAGGGGAAAAACAGGGATTTCTGTGAAAATCAGCGATATTTCAGGGGAAAAACAGGGATTTCTGTGAAAACGAGCGATATTTCAGGTGAAAAACAGGGATTTCTATGAAAATAAGCGATATTTAAGGGGAAAAACAGGGATTTCTCAGACAATAAGCAATATTTCAGGGGAAAAACAGGGATTTCTATGAAAATAAGCGATATTTCAGGGGAAAAACAGGGATTTCTATGAAAATAAGCGATATTTAAGGGGAAAAACAGGGATTTCTATGAAAATAAGCGATATTTAAGGGGAAAAACAGAGATTTCTATGAAAATAAGCGATATTTAATGGGAAAAACAGGGATTTCCATGAATATCAGCGATATTTGATGGGAGAAACGAATTTCTGTGAAAATAAGCGATATTTAAGGGGAAAAACAGGGATTTCTATGAAAATAAGCGATATTTAAGGGGAAAAACAGGGATTTCTATGAAAATAAGCGATATTTAAGGGGAAAAACAAGGATTTCTATGAAAATAAGGAATATTTAAGGGGAAAAACGGGGATTTCTCAGAAAATAAGCAATATTTCAGGGGAAAAACAGGGATTTCTATGAAAATAAGTGATATTTCAGGGGATGAAAAAGGGATTTCTATGAAAATAAGTGATATTTCAGGGGAAAAACAGGGATGTCTATGAAAATCAGCGATATTTCAGGGGAAAAACAGGGATTTCTATGAAAATAAGCGATATTTCAGGGGAAAAACAGGGATTTCCATGAAAATAAGCGATATTTCAGGGGAAAAACAGGGATTTCTATGAAAATAAGCGATATTTCAGGGGAAAAACAGGGATTTCTATGAAAATAAGCGATATTTCAGGGGAAAAACAGGGATTTCTCAGAAAATGAGCGATATTTCAGGGGAAAAACAGGGATTTCTATGAAAATAAGCGATATTTAAGGGGAAAAACAGGGATTTCTCAGAAAATGAGCGATATTTAAGGGGAAAAAAGAGGGATTTCTATGAAAATCAGCGATATTTCAGGGGAAAAACAGGGATTTCTCAGAAAATAAGCGATATTTAAGGGGAAAAACTGGGATTTCTATGAGAATAAGCGATACTTTAGGGGAAAAACAGGGATTTCTATGAAAATAAGCGATATTTCAGGGGAAAAACAGGGATTTCTATGAAAATAAGCGAAAGTAAAGTGGATTAACAGGGATTTCTATGAAAATAAGCGATATTTAAGGGGAAAAACAGGGATTTCTATGAAAATAAGCGATATTTCAGGGGAAAAACAGGGATTTCTATGAAAATAAGGGATATTTCAGGGGAAAAACAGGGATTTCTCAGAAAATACGCAATATTTTAGGGGAAAATCAGGGATTTCGATGAAAATAAGCGATATGTAAGGGGAAAAACAGGGATTTCTCAGAAAATAAGCGATATTTCAGGGGAAAAACAGGGATTTCTATGAAAATAAGCGAGATTTAAGGGGAGAAACAGGGATTTCTCAGACAATAAGCGATATTTCAGGGGAAAAACAGGGATTTCTATGAAAATAAGCGATATTTAAGGGGAAAAACAGGGATTTCTATGAAAATCAGCGATATTTAAGGGGAAAAACAGGGATTTCTGGGAAAATAAGTGATTTTTTCGGGGAATAACAGGGATTTATATGAAAATTAGAGATATTTAAGAGTAAAAACAGGGATTTCTATGAAAATAAGCGATATTTACGGGGAAAAACAAGGATTTCTGGGAAATTATGAGATATTTCAGGGGAAAAACGGGGATATCTATGAAAATAAGCGATATTTAAGGGGAAAAGCAGGGATTTCTATGAAAATAAGCGATATTTAAGTGGAAAAACAGGGATTTCCATGAAAATAAGCGATATTAATGGGGAAAAACAGGGATTTCTATGGAAATAAACTATATTTCAGGGGAAAAACAGGGATTTCCAAGAATATCAGCGATATTTAAGGGAGAAACGGATTTCTATGAATATAACCGATAATTAAGGGGAAAAACAGGGATTTCTGTGAAAATCAGCGATATTTCAGGGGAAAAACAGGGATTTCTGTGAAAACGAGCGATATTTCAGGGGAAAAACAGGGATTTCTATGAAAATAAGCGATATTTAAGGGGAAAAACAGGGATTTCTCAGACAATAAGCGATATTTCAGGGGAAAAACAGGGATTTCTATGAAAATAAGCGATATTTCAGGGGAAAAACAGGGATTTCTATGAAAATAAGCGATATTTAAGGGGAAAAACAGGGATTTCTCAGACAATAAGCGATATTTAATGGGAAAAACAGGGATTTCCATGAATATCAGCGATATTTGATGGGAGAAACGCATTTCTGTGAAAACGAGCGATATTTCAGGGGAAAAACAGGGATTTCTATGAAAATAAGCGATATTTAAGGGGAAAAACAGGGATTTCTCAGACAATAAGCGATATTTCAGGGGAAAAACAGGGATTTCTATGAAAATAAGCGATATTTCAGGGGAAAAACAGGGATTTCTATGAAAATAAGTGATATTTCAGGGGATGAACAGGGATTTCTATGAAAATAAGTGATATTTCAGGGGAAAAACAGGGATGTCTATGAAAATAAGCAATATTTCAGGGGAAAAACAGGGATTTCTATGAAAATAAGCGATATTTCAGGGGAAAAACAGGGATTTCCATGAAAATAAGCGATATTTCAGTGGAAAAACAGGGATTTCTATGAAAATAAGCGATATTTCAGTGGAAAAACAGGGATTTCTATGAAAATAAGCGATATTTCAGGGGAAAAACAGGGATTTCTATGAAAATAAGCGATATTTCAGGGGAAAAACAGGGATTTCTATGAAAATAAGCGCTATTTCAGGGGAAAAACAGGGATTTCTATGAAAATAAGCGATATTTCAGGGGAAAAACAGGGATTTCTATGAAAATAAGGGATAGTTTCGGTGAAAAACAGGGATTTCTATGAAAATAAGCGCTATTTCAGGGGAAAAACAGGGATTTCTATGAAAATAAGCGATATTTCAGGGGAAAAACAGGGATTTCTATGAAAATAAGCGATATTTCAGGGGAAAAACAGGGATTTCTATGAAAATAAGCGATATTTAAGGGGAAAAACAGGGATTTCTCAGAAAATCAGCGATATTTAAGGGGAAAAACAGGGATTTCTATGAAAATAAGCGATATTTAAGGGGAAAAACAGGGATATCTATGAAAATAAGCGATATTTCAGGGGAGAAACAGGGATTTCTATGAAAATAAGCGATTTTTAAGGAGAAAAACAGGGATTTCTATGAAAATAAGCGATATTTCAGGGGAAAAACACGGATGTCTATGAAAATCAGCGATATTTCAGGGGAAAAACAGGGATTTCTATGAAAATAAGCGATATTTCAGGGGAAAAACAGGGATTTCTATGAAAATAAGCAATATTTAAGGGGAAAAACAGGGATTTCTATGAAAATAAGCGATATTTAAGGGGAAAAACGGATTTCTCAGAAAATAAGCGATATTTCAGGGGAAAAACAGGGTTTTCTATGAAAATAAGCGATATTTCAGGGGAAAAACAGGGATTTCTATGAAAATCAGCGATATTTCAGGGGAAAAACAGGGATTTCTATGAAAATAAGCGATATTTCAGGGGAAAAACAGGGATTTCTATGAAAATCAGCGATATTTCAGGGGAAAAACAGGGATTTCTATGAAAATAAGCAATATTTCAGGGGAAAAACAGGGATTTCTATGAAAATAAGCGATATTTCAGGGGAAAAACAGGGATTTCTATGAAAATAAGCGATATTTAAGGGGAAAAACAGGGATTTCTCAGAAAATAAGCGATATTTAAGGGGAAAAACAGGGATTTCTATGAAAATAAGCGATATTCAATGGGAAAAACAGGGATTTCCATGAAAATAAGCGATATTAAAGGGGAAAAACAGGGATTTCTATGAAAATAAACGATATTTCAGGGGAAAAACAGGGATTTCCAAGAATATCAGCGATATTTAAGGGAGTAACGGATTTCTATGAATATAAGCGATAATTAAGGGGAAAAACAGGGATTTCTGTGAAAATCAGCGATATTTCAGGGGAAAAACAGGGATTTCTGTGAAAATAAGCGATATTAAAGGGGAAAAACAGGGATTTCTATGAAAACGAGTGATATTTCAGGGGAAAAACAGGGATGTCTATGAAAATAAGCAATATTTCAGGGGAAAAACAGGGATTTCTATGAAAATAAGCGATATTTCAGGGGAAAAACAGGGATTTCTATGAAAATAAGCGATATTTAAGGGGAAAAACAGGGATTTCTATGAAAATAAGCGATATTTAAGGGGAAAAACAGGGATTTCTATGAAAATAAGCGATATGTAAGGGGAAAAACAGGGATTTCTCAGAAAATAACCGATATTTCAGGGGAAAAACAGGGATTTCTCAGAAAATGAGCGATATTTAAGGGGAAAAACAGGGATTTCTCAGAAAATGAGCGATATTTAAGGGGAAAAACAGGGATTTCTATGAAAATAAGCGATATTTCAGAGGAAAAACAGGGATTTCTATGAAAATAAGCGATATTTCAGGGGAAAAACAGGGATTTCTATGAAAATAAGCGATATTTAAGGGGAAAAACCAGGATTTCAATGGAAATTAGTGGTATTTAAGGGGAAAACACGGGTTAGGGTTAGGGATAGGTTTGGGGTTAGGGTAGGTTTAGGGTTAGGGTTAGGGTTAGGGTTAGGGTTAGGGTTAGGGTTAGGGTTAGGATTAGGGTTAGGGTAGGTTTTATGGTAAGGGTTAGGGTTAGGGTTAGGGTTAGGGTTAGGGTTAGGGTTAGGGTTAGGGTTAGGGTTAGGGTTAGGGTTAGGGTTAGGGTTAGGTTAGGGTTAGGTTTAGGGAATATAAGCTATTAGGGTTAGGGTTAGGGTTAGGGTTAGGGTTAGGGTTAGGGTTAGGGTTAGGGTTAGGGTTAGGGTTAGGGTTAGGGTTAGGGTTAGGGTTAGGGTTAGGGTTAGGGTTAGGGTTAGGGTTAGGGTGAGGGTTAGGGTTAGGGTTAGGGTTAGGGTTAGGGTTAGGGTTAGATTTAGGGTTAGGGTTACGGTTAGATTTAGGGTTAGGGTTAGGGTTACGGTTAGGGTTAGGGTTAGGGTTAGGGTTAGGGTTAAGGGTTAGGGTTAGGGTTAGGGTTAGGGTTAGGGTTAGGGAATATAAGCGATATTTTAGGGGTCAAACAGGGATTTCAGGGAAAATAAGAGAAATTTTAGTGGAAAAACAGGGATTTCTATGAAAATAAGCGATATTTCAGGGGAAAAACAGGGATTTCTATGAAAATAAGCGATATTTAAGGGGAAAAACAGGAATTTCTGCGAAAATGAGCGATATTTACGGGGAAAAACAAGGATTTCTGGGAAATTATGTGATATTTCAGGGGAAAAACAGGGATATCTATGAAAATAAGCGATATTTAAGGGGAAAAGCAGGGATTTCTATGAAAATAAGCGATATTTAAGTGGAAAAACAGGGATTTCCATGAAAATAAGCGATATTAAAGGGGAAAAACAGGGATTTCTATGAAAATAAACTATATTTCAGGGGAAAAACAGGGATTTCCAAGAATATCAGCGATATTTAAGGGAGAAACGGATTTCTATGAATATAAGCGATAATTAAGGGGAAAAACAGGGATTTCTGTGAAAATCAGCGATATTTCAGGGGAAAAACAGGGATTTCTGTGAAAACGAGCGATATTTCAGGTGAAAAACAGGGATTTCTATGAAAATAAGCGATATTTAAGGGGAAAAACAGGGATTTCTCAGACAATAAGCAATATTTCAGGGGAAAAACAGGGATTTCTATGAAAATAAGCGATATTTCAGGGGAAAAACAGGGATTTCTATGAAAATAAGCGATATTTAAGGGGAAAAACAGGGATTTCTATGAAAATAAGCGATATTTAAGGGGAAAAACAGAGATTTCTATGAAAATAAGCGATATTTAATGGGAAAAACAGGGATTTCCATGAATATCAGCGATATTTGATGGGAGAAACGAATTTCTGTGAAAATAAGCGATATTTAAGGGGAAAAACAGGGATTTCTATGAAAATAAGCGATATTTAAGGGGAAAAACAGGGATTTCTATGAAAATAAGCGATATTTAAGGGGAAAAACAAGGATTTCTATGAAAATAAGGAATATTTAAGGGGAAAAACGGGGATTTCTCAGAAAATAAGCAATATTTCAGGGGAAAAACAGGGATTTCTATGAAAATAAGTGATATTTCAGGGGATGAAAAAGGGATTTCTATGAAAATAAGTGATATTTCAGGGGAAAAACAGGGATGTCTATGAAAATCAGCGATATTTCAGGGGAAAAACAGGGATTTCTATGAAAATAAGCGATATTTCAGGGGAAAAACAGGGATTTCCATGAAAATAAGCGATATTTCAGGGGAAAAACAGGGATTTCTATGAAAATAAGCGATATTTCAGGGGAAAAACAGGGATTTCTATGAAAATAAGCGATATTTCAGGGGAAAAACAGGGATTTCTCAGAAAATGAGCGATATTTCAGGGGAAAAACAGGGATTTCTATGAAAATAAGCGATATTTAAGGGGAAAAACAGGGATTTCTCAGAAAATGAGCGATATTTAAGGGGAAAAAAGAGGGATTTCTATGAAAATAAGCGATATGTAAGGGGAAAAACAGGGATTTCTATGAAAATCAGCGATATTTCAGGGGAAAAACAGGGATTTCTATGAAAATCAGCGATATTTCAGGGGAAAAACAGGGATTTCTCAGAAAATAAGCGATATTTAAGGGGAAAAACAGGGATTTCTATGAGAATAAGCGATACTTTAGGGGAAAAACAGGGATTTCTATGAAAATAAGCGATATTTCAGGGGAAAAACAGGGATTTCTATGAAAATAAGCGAAAGTAAAGTGGATTAACAGGGATTTCTATGAAAATAAGCGATATTTAAGGGGAAAAACAGGGATTTCTATGAAAATAAGCGATATTTCAGGGGAAAAACAGGGATTTCTATGAAAATAAGGGATATTTCAGGGGAAAAACAGGGATTTCTCAGAAAATACGCAATATTTTAGGGGAAAATCAGGGATTTCGATGAAAATAAGCGATATGTAAGGGGAAAAACAGGGATTTCTCAGAAAATAAGCGATATTTCAGGGGAAAAACAGGGATTTCTATGAAAATAAGCGAGATTTAAGGGGAGAAACAGGGATTTCTCAGACAATAAGCGATATTTCAGGGGAAAAACAGGGATTTCTATGAAAATAAGCGATATTTAAGGGGAAAAACAGGGATTTCTATGAAAATCAGCGATATTTAAGGGGAAAAACAGGGATTTCTGGGAAAATAAGTGATTTTTTCGGGGAATAACAGGGATTTATATGAAAATTAGAGATATTTAAGAGTAAAAACAGGGATTTCTATGAAAATAAGCGATATTTACGGGGAAAAACAAGGATTTCTGGGAAATTATGAGATATTTCAGGGGAAAAACGGGGATATCTATGAAAATAAGCGATATTTAAGGGGAAAAGCAGGGATTTCTATGAAAATAAGCGATATTTAAGTGGAAAAACAGGGATTTCCATGAAAATAAGCGATATTAATGGGGAAAAACAGGGATTTCTATGGAAATAAACTATATTTCAGGGGAAAAACAGGGATTTCCAAGAATATCAGCGATATTTAAGGGAGAAACGGATTTCTATGAATATAACCGATAATTAAGGGGAAAAACAGGGATTTCTGTGAAAATCAGCGATATTTCAGGGGAAAAACAGGGATTTCTGTGAAAACGAGCGATATTTCAGGGGAAAAACAGGGATTTCTATGAAAATAAGCGATATTTAAGGGGAAAAACAGGGATTTCTCAGACAATAAGCGATATTTCAGGGGAAAAACAGGGATTTCTATGAAAATAAGCGATATTTCAGGGGAAAAACAGGGATTTCTATGAAAATAAGCGATATTTAAGGGGAAAAACAGGGATTTCTATGAAAATAAGCGATATTTAAGGGGAAAAACAGGGATTTCTATGAAAATAAGCGATATTTAATGGGAAAAACAGGGATTTCCATGAATATCAGCGATATTTGATGGGAGAAACGCATTTCTGTGAAAACGAGCGATATTTCAGGGGAAAAACAGGGATTTCTCAGAAAATAAGCGATATTTCAGGGGAAAAACAGGGATTTCTCAGACAATAAGCGATATTTCAGGGGAAAAACAGGGATTTCTATGAAAATAAGCGATATTTCAGGGGAAAAACAGGGATTTCTATGAAAATAAGTGATATTTCAGGGGATGAACAGGGATTTCTATGAAAATAAGTGATATTTCAGGGGAAAAACAGGGATGTCTATGAAAATAAGCAATATTTCAGGGGAAAAACAGGGATTTCTATGAAAATAAGCGATATTTCAGGGGAAAAACAGGGATTTCCATGAAAATAAGCGATATTTCAGTGGAAAAACAGGGATTTCTATGAAAATAAGCGATATTTCAGTGGAAAAACAGGGATTTCTATGAAAATAAGCGATATTTCAGGGGAAAAACAGGGATTTCTATGAGAATAAGCGATATTTCAGGGGAAAAACAGGGATTTCTATGAAAATAAGCGATATTTAAGGGGAAAAACAGGGATTTCTATGAAAATCAGCGATATTTAAGGGGAAAAACAGGGATTTCTATGAAAATAAGCGATATTTAAGGGGAAAAACAGGGATTTCTCAGAAAATGAGCGATATTTAAGGGGAAAAAAGAGGGATTTCTATGAAAATAAGCGATATGTAAGGGGAAAAACAGGGATTTCTATGAAAATAAGCGATATTTCAGGGGAAAAACAGGGATTTCTGTGAAAATAAGCGATATTTTAGGGGAAAAACAGGGATTTCTGTGAAAATAAGCGATATTAAAGGGGAAAAACAGGGATTTCTATGAAAACGAGCGATATTTCAGGGGAAAAACAGGGATTTCTCAGACAATAAGCGATATTTCAGGGGAAAAACAGGGATTTCTATGAAAATGAGCGATATTTAAGGGGAAAAACAGGGATTTCTGTGAAAATCAGCGATATTTCAGGGGAAAAACAAGGATTTCTGTGAAAATAAGCGATGTTAAAGGGGAAAAACAGGGATTTCTATGAAAATAAGCGATATTTAAGGGGAAAAACAGGGATTTCTATGAAAATCAGCGATATTTCAGGGGAAAAACAGGGATTTCTATGAAAATAAGCGATATTTAAGGGCAAAAACAGG
Source organism: Tetrao urogallus (assembly GCF_951394365.1). Taxonomy (NCBI): domain Eukaryota; kingdom Metazoa; phylum Chordata; class Aves; order Galliformes; family Phasianidae; genus Tetrao; species Tetrao urogallus. The sequence continues at coordinate 31,062 of NW_027638894.1, read as the reverse complement.
GATTTCTATGAAAATAAGCGATATTAAAGGGGAAAAACAGGGATTTCTATGAAAATAAGCGATATTTAAGGGGAAAAAAGAGGGATTTCTATGAAAATAAGCGATATTTAAGGGGAAAAACAGGGATTTCTATGAAAATAAGCGATATTTCAGGGGAAAAACAGGGATTTCTATGAAAATGAGCGATATTTCAGGGGAAAAACAGGGATTTCTATGAAAATAAGCGATATTTAAGGGGAAAAACAGGGATTTCTCAGAAAATGAGCGATATTTAAGGGGAAAAAAGAGGGATTTCTATGAAAATAAGCGATATGTAAGGGGAAAAACAGGGATTTCTATGAAAATAAGCGATATTTCAGGGGAAAAACAGGGATTTCTATGAAAATCAGCGATATTTCAGGGGAAAAACAGGGATTTCTCAGAAAATAAGCGATATTTAAGGGGAAAAACAGGGATTTCTATGAGAATAAGCGATACTTTAGGGGAAAAACAGGGATTTCTATGAAAATAAGCGATATTTCAGGGGAAAAACAGGGATTTCTATGAAAATAAGCGAAAGTAAAGTGGATTAACAGGGATTTCTATGAAAATAAGCGATATTTAAGGGGAAAAACAGGGATTTCTATGAAAATAAGCGATATTTCAGGGGAAAAACAGGGATTTCTATGAAAATAAGGGATATTTCAGGGGAAAAACAGGGATTTCTCAGAAAATACGCAATATTTTAGGGGAAAATCAGGGATTTCGATGAAAATAAGCGATATGTAAGGGGAAAAACAGGGATTTCTCAGAAAATAAGCGATATTTCAGGGGAAAAACAGGGATTTCTATGAAAATAAGCGAGATTTAAGGGGAGAAACAGGGATTTCTCAGACAATAAGCGATATTTCAGGGGAAAAACAGGGATTTCTATGAAAATAAGCGATATTTAAGGGGAAAAACAGGGATTTCTATGAAAATCAGCGATATTTAAGGGGAAAAACAGGGATTTCTGGGAAAATAAGTGATTTTTTCGGGGAATAACAGGGATTTATATGAAAATTAGAGATATTTAAGAGTAAAAACAGGGATTTCTATGAAAATAAGCGATATTTACGGGGAAAAACAAGGATTTCTGGGAAATTATGCGATATTTCAGGGGAAAAACGGGGATATCTATGAAAATAAGCGATATTTAAGGGGAAAAGCAGGGATTTCTATGAAAATAAGCGATATTCAATGGGAAAAACAGGGATTTCCATGAAAATAAGCGATATTAATGGGGAAAAACAGGGATTTCTATGGAAATAAACTATATTTCAGGGGAAAAACAGGGATTTCCAAGAATATCAGCGATATTTAAGGGAGAAACGGATTTCTATGAATATAACCGATAATTAAGGGGAAAAACAGGGATTTCTGTGAAAATCAGCGATATTTCAGGGGAAAAACAGGGATTTCTGTGAAAACGAGCGATATTTCAGGGGAAAAACAGGGATTTCTATGAAAATAAGCGATATTTAAGGGGAAAAACAGGGATTTCTCAGACAATAAGCGATATTTCAGGGGAAAAACAGGGATTTCTATGAAAATAAGCGATATTTCAGGGGAAAAACAGGGATTTCTATGAAAATAAGCGATATTTCAGGGGAAAAACAGGGATTTCTATGAAAATAAGCGATATTTAAGGGGAAAAACAGGGATTTCTATGAAAATAAGCGATATTTAAGGGGAAAAACAGGGATTTCTATGAAAATAAGCGATATTTAATGGGAAAAACAGGGATTTCCATGAATATCAGCGATATTTGATGGGAGAAACGCATTTCTGTGAAAACGAGCGATATTTCAGGGGAAAAACAGGGATTTCTATGAAAATAAGCGATATTTAAGGGGAAAAACAGGGATTTCTCAGACAATAAGCGATATTTCAGGGGAAAAACAGGGATTTCTATGAAAATAAGCGATATTTCAGGGGAAAAACAGGGATTTCTATGAAAATAAGTGATATTTCAGGGGATGAACACGGATTTCTATGAAAATAAGTGATATTTCAGGGGAAAAACAGGGATGTCTATGAAAATAAGCAATATTTCAGGGGAAAAACAGGGATTTCTATGAAAATAAGCGATATTTCAGGGGAAAAACAGGGATTTCCATGAAAATAAGCGATATTTCAGTGGAAAAACAGGGATTTCTATGAAAATAAGCGATATTTCAGTGGAAAAACAGGGATTTCTATGAAAATAAGCGATATTTCAGGGGAAAAACAGGGATTTCTATGAAAATAAGCGATATTTCAGGGGAAAAACAGGGATTTCTATGAAAATAAGCGATATTTAAGGGGAAAAACAGGGATTTCTATGAAAATCAGCGATATTTAAGGGGAAAAACAGGGATTTCTATGAAAATAAGCGATATTTAAGGGGAAAAACAGGGATTTCTCAGAAAATGAGCGATATTTAAGGGGAAAAAAGAGGGATTTCTATGAAAATAAGCGATATGTAAGGGGAAAAACAGGGATTTCTATGAAAATAAGCGATATTTCAGGGGAAAAACAGGGATTTCTGTGAAAATAAGCGATATTTTAGGGGAAAAACAGGGATTTCTGTGAAAATAAGCGATATTAAAGGGGAAAAACAGGGATTTCTATGAAAACGAGCGATATTTCAGGGGAAAAACAGGGATTTCTCAGACAATAAGCGATATTTCAGGGGAAAAACAGGGATTTCTATGAAAATGAGCGATATTTAAGGGGAAAAACAGGGATTTCTGTGAAAATCAGCGATATTTCAGGGGAAAAACAAGGATTTCTGTGAAAATAAGCGATGTTAAAGGGGAAAAACAGGGATTTCTATGAAAATAAGCGATATTTAAGGGGAAAAACAGGGATTTCTATGAAAATCAGCGATATTTAAGGGGAAAAACAGGGATTTCTATGAAAATAAGCGATATTTAAGGGCAAAAACAGGGATTTCTATGAAAATAAGCGATATTAAAGGGGAAAAACAGGGATTTCTATGAAAATAAGCGATATTTCAGGGGAAAAAAGAGGGATTTCTATGAAAATAAGCGATATTTAAGGGGAAAAACAGGGATTTCTATGAAAATAAGCGATATTTCAGGGGAAAAACAGGGATTTTTCAGAAAATAAGCGATATTTCAGGGGAAAAACAGGGATTTCTCAGACAATAAGCGATATTTAAGGGGAAAAACAGGGATTTCCATGAAAATAAGCGATATTAAAGGGGAAAAACAGGGATTTCTATGAAAATAAGCGATATTTAAGGGGAAAAACAGGGATTTCTATGAAAATAAGCGATATTTAAGTGGAAAAACAGGGATTTCCATGAAAATAGGCGATATTAAAGGGGAAGAACAGGGATTTCTATGAAAATAAACGATATTTCAGGGGAAAAACAGGGATTTCTATGAAAATGAGCGATATTTCAGGGGAAAAAAGAGGGATTTCTATGAATATCAGCGATATTTGATGGGAGAAACAGGGATTTCTATGAAAATAAGCGATATTTCAGGGGAAAAACAGGGATTTCTCAGACAATAAGCGATATTTCAGGGGAAAAACAGGGATTTCTATGAAAATGAGCGATATTTAAGGGGAAAAACAGGGATTTCTGTGAAAATCAGCGATATTTCAGGGGAAAAACAAGGATTTCTGTGAAAATAAGCGATGTTAAAGGGGAAAAACAGGGATTTCTATGAAAATAAGCGATATTTCATGGCAAAAACAGGGATTTCTATGAAAATAAGCGATATTAAAGGGGAAAAACAGGGATTTCTATGAAAATAAGCGATATTTAAGGGCAAAAACAGGGATTTCTATGAAAATAAGCGATATTTAAGGGGAAAAAAGAGGGATTTCTATGAAAATAAGCGATATTTAAGGGGAAAAACAGGGATTTCTATGAAAATAAGCGATATTTCAGGGGAAAAACAGGGTTTTCTCAGACAATAAGCGATATTTCAGGGGAAAAACAGGGATTTCTATGAAAATGAGCGATATTTAAGGGGAAAAACAGGGATTTCTGTGAAAATCAGCGATATTTCAGGGGAAAAACAAGGATTTCTGTGAAAATAAGCGATGTTAAAGGGGAAAAACAGGGATTTCTATGAAAATAAGCGATATTTCAGGGGAAAAACAGGGTTTTCTATGAAAATAAGCGATATTTAAGGGGAAAAACAGGGATTTCTATGAAAATAAGCGATATTTAAGGGCAAAAACAGGGATTTCTATGAAAATAAGCGATATTTAAGGGGAAAAAAGAGGGATTTCTATGAAAATAAGCGATATTTAAGGGGAAAAACAGGGATTTCTATGAAAATAAGCGATATTTAAGGGGAAAAACAGGGATTTCTCATAAAATAAGCGATATTTAAGGGGAAAAACAGGGATTTCTCAGACAATAAGCGATATTTAAGGGGAAAAACAGGGATTTCTATGAAAATAAGCGATATTAAAGGGGAAAAACAGGGATTTCTATGAAAATAAGCGATATTTAAGGGGAAAAGCAGGGATTTCTATGAAAATAAGCGATATTTAAGGGGAAAAACAGGGATTTCCATGAAAATAAGCGATATTAAAGGGGAAGAACAGGGATTTCTATGAAAATAAGCGATATTTAAGGGGAAAAACAGGGATTTCTATGAAAATGAGCGATATTTCAGGGGAAAAAAGAGGGATTTCTATGAATATCAGCGATATTTGATGGGAGAAACAGGGATTTCTATGAAAATAAGCGATATTTCAGGGGAAAAACAGGGATTTCTATGAAAATAAGCGATATTTCAGGGGAAAAACAGGGATTTCTATGAAAATAAGCGATATTTCAGGGGAAAAACAGGGATTTCTATGAAAATAAGCGATATTAATGGGGAAAAACAGGGATTTCTATGAAAATAAGCGATATTTCAGGGGAAAACACGGGTTAGGGTTAGGGATAGGTTTGGGGTTAGGGTAGATTTAGGGTTAGGGTTAGGGTTAGGGTTAGGGTTATGGTTAAGGTAGGGTTGGGGTTAGGGTTAGGGTTAGGATTATGGTTAGGGTAGGTTTAGGGTTAGGGTTAGGGTTAGGGTTAGGGTTAGGGTTAGGGTTAGGGTTAGGGTTAGGGTTAGGGTTAGGGTTAGGGTTATGGTTAAGGTAGGGTTAGGTTTAGGGAATATAAGCTATTAGGGTTAGGGTTAGGGTTAGGGTGAGGGTTAGGGTTAGGGTAGGGTTAGGGTTAGGGTTGGGGTTAGGGTTAGGGTTAGGGTAGGGTTAGGGTTAGGGTTAGGGTTAGGGTTAGGGTTAGGGTAGGGTTAGGGTTAGGGTTAGGGTTAGGGTTAGGGTTAGGGTTAGGGTTAGGGTTAGGGTTAGGGTTAAGGTTAGGGTTAGGGTTACGGTTAGGGTTAGGGTTAGGGTTAGGGTTAGGGTTAGGGTTAGGGTTAGATTTAGGGTTAGGGTTAGGGTTAGGGTTAGGGTGAGGGTTAGGGTTAGGGTTAGGGTTAGGGTTAGGGTTAGGGTTAAGGTCAGGGTTAGGGTTAGGGTTAGGGTTAGGGTTAGGATTAGGGTTAGATTTAGGGTTAGGGTTAGGGTTAGGGTTAGGGTTAGGGTTAGGGTTAAGGGTTAGGGTTAGGGTTAGGGTTAGGGTTAGGGTTAGGGTTAGGGTTAGGGTTAGGGTTAAGGGTTAGGGTTAGGGTTAGGGTTAGGGTTAGGGTTAGGGTTAGTGAATATAAGCGATATTTTAGGGGTCAAACAGGGATTTCAGGGAAAATAAGAGGAATTTTAGTGGAAAAATGGGGATTTCTATGAAAATAACCGATATTTAAGGGGAAAAACAGGAATTTCTGTGAAAATGAGCGATATTTACGGGGAAAAACAAGGATTTCTGGGAAATTATGCGATATTTCAGGGGAAAAACAGGGATATCTATGAAAATAAGCGATATTTAAGGGGAAAAGCAGGGATTTCTATGAAAATAAGCGATATTAAAGGGGAAAAACAGGGATTTCTATGAAAATAAACTATATTTCAGGGGAAAAACAGGGATTTCCAAGAATATCAGCGATATTTAAGGGAGAAACGGATTTCTATGAATATAAGCGATAATTAAAGGGAAAAACAGGGATTTCTGTGAAAATCAGCGATATTTCAGGGGAAAAACAGGGATTTCTGTGAAAATAAGCGATATTTAAGGGGAAAAACAGGGATTTCTCAGACAATAAGCGATATTTAAGGGGAAAAACAGGGATTTCTATGAAAATAAGCGATATGTAAGGGGAAAAACAGGGATTTCTCAGAAAATAAGCGATATTTCAGGGGAAAAACAGGGATTTCTATGAAAATAAGCGATATTTCAGGGGAAAAACAGGGATTTCTCAGAAAATAAGCGATATTTAAGGGCAAAAACAGGGATTTCTATGAAAATAAGTGATATTTCAGGGGAAGAACAGGGATTTCTGTGAAAATAAGTGATATTTCAGGGGAAAAACAGGGATGTCTATGAAAATAAGCGATATTTCAGGGGAACAACAGGGATTTCTATGAAAATCAGCGATATTTCAGTGGAAAAACAGGGATTTCCATGAAAATAAGCGATATTTCAGTGGAAAAACAGGGATTTCTATGAAAATAAGCGATATTTCAGGGGAAAAACAGGGATTTCTATGAAAATAAGCGATATTTCAGGGGAAAAACAGGGATTTCTATAAAAATAAGCAATATTTAAGGGGAAAAACAGGGATTTCTATGAAAATAAGCGATATTTCAGGGGAAAAACAGGGATTTCTCAGAAAATAAGCGATATTTAACTGGAAAAACAGGGATTTCTATGAAAATAAACTATATTTCAGGGGAAAAACAGGGATTTCCAAGAATATCAGCGATATTTAAGGGAGTAACGGATTTCTATGAAAATAAGCGATATTTCAGGGGAAAAACAGGGATTTCTAAGAAAATAAGCGATATTTCAGTGGAAAAACAGGGATTTCTGTGAAAATAAGCGATATTAAAGGGGAAAAACAGGGATTTCTATGAAAACGAGCGATATTTCAGGGGAAAAACAGGGATTTCTCAGACAATAAGCGATATTTAAGGGGAAAAACAGGGATTTCTATGAAAATGAGCGATATTTAAGGGGAAAAACAGGGATTTCTGTGAAAATCAGCGATATTTCAGGGGAAAAACAAGAATTTCTGTGAAAATAAGCGATGTTAAAGGGGAAAAACAGGGATTTCTATGAAAATAAGCGATATTTCAGGGGAAAAACAGGGATTTCTATGAAAATAAGCGATATTTAAGGGGAAAAACAGGGATTTCTATGAAAATAAGCGATATTTAAGGGCAAAAACAGGGATTTCTATGAAAATAAGCGATATTAAAGGGGAAAAACAGGGATTTCTATGAAAATAAGCGATATTTAAGGGGAAAAAAGAGGGATTTCTATGAAAATAAGCGATATTTAAGGGGAAAAACAGGGATTTCTATGAAAATAAGCGATATTTCAGGGGAAAAACAGGGATTTATCAGAAAATAAGCGATATTTCAGGGGAAAAACAGGGATTTCTCAGACAATAAGCGATATTTAAGGGGAAAAACAGGGATTTCCATGAAAATAAGCGATATTAAAGGGGAAAAACAGGGATTTCTATGAAAATAAGCGATATTTAAGGGGAAAAGCAGGGATTTCTATGAAAATAAGCGATATTTAAGTGGAAAAACAGGGATTTCCATGAAAATAGGCGATATTAAAGGGGAAGAACAGGGATTTCTATGAAAATAAACGATATTTCAGGGGAAAAACAGGGATTTCTATGAAAATGAGCGATATTTCAGGGGAAAAAAGAGGGATTTCTATGAATATCAGCGATATTTGATGGGAGAAACAGGGATTTCTATGAAAATAAGCGATATTGAAGGGGAAAAACAGGGATTTCTATGAAAATAAGCGATATTTCAGGGGAAAAACAGGGATTTCTATGAAAATAAGCGATATTTCAGGGGAAAAACAGGGATTTCTATGAAAATAAGCGATATTTCAGGGGAAAAACAGGGATTTCTATGAAAATAAGCGATATTTCAGGGGAAAACACGGGTTAGGGTTAGGGATAGGTTTGGGGTTAGGGTAGGTTTAGGGTTAGGGTTAGGTTTAGGGTTAGGGTTATGGTTAAGGTAGGGTTGGGGTTAGGGTTAGGGTTAGGATTATGGTTAGGGTAGATTTAGGGTTAGGGTTAGGGTTAGGGTTAGGGTTAGGGTTAGGGTTAGGGTTAGGGTTAGGGTTAGGGTTAGGGTTAGGGTTAGGGTTAGGGTTAGGGTTAGGGTTAGGGTTAGGGTTAGGTTAGGGTTAGGTTTAGGGAATATAACCTATTAGGGTTAGGGTTAGGGTTAGGGTGAGGGTTAGGGTTAGGGTAGGGTTAGGGTTAGGGTTGGGGTTAGGGTTAGGGTTAGGGTAGGGTTAGGGTTAGGGTTAGGGTTAGGGTTAGGGTTAAGGTTAGGGTAGGGTTAGGGTTAGGGTTAGGGTTAGGGTTAGGGTTAGGGTTAGGGTTAGGGTTAGGGTTAGGGTTAAGGTTAGGGTTAGGGTTAGGGTTAGGGTTAGGGTTAGGGTTAGGGTTAGGGTTAGGGTTAGATTTAGGGTTAGGGTTAGGGTTAGGGTGAGGGTTAGGGTTAGGGTTAGGGTTAGGGTTAGGGTTAGGGTTAAGGTCAGGGTTAGATTTAGGGTTAGGGTTAGGGTTAGGGTTAGATTTAGGGTTAGAGTTAGGGTTAGGGTTAGGGTTAGGGTTAAGGGTTAGGGTTAGGGTTAGGGTTAGGGTTAGGGTTAGGGTTAGGGTTAGGGTTAGGGTTAAGGGTTAGGGTTAGGGTTAGGGTTAGGGTTAGGGTTAGGGTTAGGGAATATAAGCGATATTTTAGGGGTCAAACAGGGATTTCAGGGAAAATAAGAGGAATTTTAGTGGAAAAATGGGGATTTCTATGAAAATAACCGATATTTAAGGGGAAAAACAGGAATTTCTGTGAAAATGAGCGATATTTACGGGGAAAAACAAGGATTTCTGGGAAATTATGCGATATTTCAGGGGAAAAACAGGGATATCTATGAAAATAAGCGATATTTAAGGGGAAAAGCAGGGATTTCTATGAAAATAAGCGATATTTAAGTGGAAAAACAGGGATTTCCATGAAAATAAGCGATATTAAAGGGGAAAAACAGGGATTTCTATGAAAATAAACTATATTTCAGGGGAAAAACAGGGATTTCCAAGAATATCAGCGATATTTAAGGGAGAAACGGATTTCTATGAATATAAGCGATAATTAAAGGGAAAAACAGGGATTTCTGTGAAAATCAGCGATATTTCAGGGGAAAAACAGGGATTTCTGTGAAAATAAGCGATATTTAAGGGGAAAAACAGGGATTTCTCAGACAATAAGCGATATTTAAGGGGAAAAACAGGGATTTCTATGAAAATAAGCGATATTTCAGGGGAAAAACAGGGATTTCTATGAAAATAAGCGATATTTCAGGGGAAAAACAGGGATTTCTCAGAAAATAAGCGATATTTAATGGGAAAAACAGGGATTTCTATGAAAATAAGCGATATTTAAGGGGAAAAACAGGGATTTCCATGAATATCAGCGATATTTGATGGGAGAAACGGATTTCTGTGAAAATAAGCGATATTTCAGAGGAAAAACAGGGATTTCTATGAAAATAAGCGATATTTAAGGGGAAAAACAGGGATTTCCATGAAAATAAGCGATATTTAAGGGGAAAAACAGGGATTTCTATGAAAATAAGCGATATTTCAGGGGAAAAACAGGGATTTCCATGAAAATAAGCGATATTTCAGGGGAAAAACAGGGATTTCTATGAAAATAAGTGATATTTCAGGGGAAAAACAGGGATTTCTATGAAAATAAGCGATATTTCAGGGGAAAAACAGGGATTTCCATGAAAATAAGCGATATTTCAGTGGAAAAACAGGGATTTCTATGAAAATAAGCGATATTTAAGGGGAAAAACAGGGATTTCTATGAAAATAAGCGATGTTTCAGGGGAAAAACAGGGATTTCTATGAAAATAAGCGATATTTAAGGGGAAAAACCGGGATTTCTATGAAAATCAGCGATATTTCAGGGGAAAAACAGGGATTTCTATGAAAATAAGCGATATTTATGGGGAAAAACAGGGATTTCTATGAAAATAAGCGATATTTAAGGGGAAAAACAGGGATTTCTATGAAAATCAGCGATATTTCAGGGGAAAAACAGGGATTTCTATGAAAATCAGCGATATTTCAGGGGAAAAACAGGGATTTCTCAGAAAATGAGCGATATTTAAGGGGAAAAAAGAGGGATTTCTATGAAAATAAGCGATATTTAAGGGGAAAAACAGGGATTTCCATGAAAATAAGCGCTATTTAAGGGGAAAAACAGGGTTTTCTCAGACAATAAGCGATATTTAAGGGGAAAAACAGGGATTTCCATGAAAATAAGCGATATTTAAGGGGAAAAGCAGGGATTTCTATGAAAATAAGCGATATTTAAGTGGAAAAACAGGGATTTCCATGAAAATAAGCGATATTAAAGGGGAAGAACAGGGATTTCTATGAAAATAAACGATATTTCAGGGGAAAAACAGGGATTTCCAAGAATATCAGCGATATTTAAGGGAGTAACGGATTTCTATGAATATAAGCGGTAATTAAGGTGAAAAACAGGGATTTCTTTGAAAATAAGCGATATTTAATGGGAAAAACAGGGATTTCTGTGAAAATAAGCGATATTTAAGGGGAAAAACAGGGATTTCTATGAAAACGAGCGATATTTAAGGGGAAAAACAGGGATTTCTCAGACAATAAGCGATATTTAAGGGGAAAAACAGGGATTTCTATGAAAATGAGCGATATTTCAGGGGAAAAACAGGGATTTCTATGAAAATCAGCGATATTTCAGTGGAAAAACAGGGATTTCTATGAAAATAAGCGATATTCAATGGGAAAAACAGGGATTTCTCAGAAAATAAGCGATATTTAAGGGGAAAAACAGGGATTTCTATGAAAATAAGCGATATTTAACGGGAAAAACAGGGATT